>NC_056746.1:937389243-937661922 GCF_019279795.1 Protopterus annectens
ATTCCGAGTGAGGACTTTTCTTGTCCACAGAAGGAGGGAATGAGACCTCTGCCGCAGAAATAGCCTCCGAAAAAGGTGAAGAAAGCAGGCCCTTAAGGATCAACTTAAGTCTGTCATTCAGCATCCGTTGACTGAAGCTGGCACAAATATCACATGGAGGTTTCGCCGACAAATGCAGAACCCCCAAACATTACACACACTTCATGAAGGTCGCTATTCGGAAGTTTACCATTGCAAGAAGAGCAGTGTTTAAACCCCGTAGTGCCCTTCTTCTCAGACATAACACAGAACACTCACGCACACACAAAAATATAGGAAAGAGTGAAAGAAAGTGAAGAAAGAGGAAATACCAACAATGGTATTGGGATACCACAAAGGTTTCTACCACTACTAGGGCCACTACCAACAATGGTACGAAAGGGATACCCTGTGGGTAGAGCTGAGTGTAGAAAGATACCAAAAAAGTAGAAACAGGAAAAAAACACAAACTGTAAAATTTAGGAAGATAAATCACTTAGCTGGAGAGCTTGGTGAAACGCTGCTATATGGCTATGCGGCAAACAAGATCTGAGGTAATTGAGTGAAGGGCACTGTGGGTAGCCGCTTAGCTCAAGAGTTTTTGGTGCACGTAAGCTTGGTATAAGACCGACTCGGTACCGAACCCATCAGTGATGAATAGGAAGAAGATTAACAACTTCAGATTGTTAATTTACTTTGTGTCTACTCGATTAGAAGAGTGATGGCTGGACAGCAGAATGACAGTCACCTTAACCAAGAAAGATAATCTGCCTTGGTATTCACCCTTTAAACAAAGCTCTAAAACCCTGTCACCATAACAAAGTTAGCTGACAAACTTGTATTTCTATAACAGCGCTCACCTAAACTTCCCATTGTATTTACCTGCTATAAAAAGATTCTTCAAGTCTGCTGGTGCCCAGAAGGGGTGCGGTTTACAAGCACAACTGGTTAGCTTACTCTACTCAGCTTCTGGAAAGGGAGTTGAGCCAGCAACACCACAAACTGTCCTTTCATCCCCTGACTGAACTTTTGGGATGCTACTTACCCTTTGCAACAACCAGGACTAGGCGCCTGTGCACTGCATCAAGCCAACAAATATTTGACTCAACCTCTCCCACATAAAAACAACTGTTCCTCCATAAATGGAAATGAATACGACCTGGCTACCTTCAGGAAAGTTAAAGAACTAATGACAAATTAAAAAATATTAAAACTATTAAAAGTGCCAAAACTAATGTGGAGTAATCACCCCTGCCATACGTCTTTCTAGGATAATACACACCTGCTCACACCACCCAAGGATACAAAGATGGCTTTACACAAGCATCTTATTTATCCCCACCCCTAAACACAGACCAAGGTTATAATATTTCAAGCATTCAGAGCACATTACAATAACCTTGATGAACCCTCTCCTTACCTGAAAAAGGAGTAGCTTTTACACACACATGTAATAAACAAGAGAGGAACACCTTCTTACAAGTTGGTTCTCCAGGGGATGCAGCAAGTCCAACTGTAGCTGACACATTCCCTATTATGTTACAGGAGAAAAGGCACCATCTTTCTGAATCCGAAGCTTTCATAAAACTTCCACAGTCATGAACTCGACCATCTCATTTTACAACATACAAAGGATTCTACCTTACCAAAAATCTATTCCTGGAACTAAATTAAATTTAAACTCAAATGATCTTGGCATCATGAATATGCTGCTTTTCATAGGAAAGTTTTTTTTTTTTTGTACAGACTGTACCAACCGAACCATTATACACGTGCAAAGGCCCCATTTCACAGATAGCCTGGTTGACCGTTCAAAATTACACACGTGTAAGCCTTCTGCTTACTAATGAAAGTAATGCAGTAATACTACACTGCGAAATCAATGAAAACATTTTTAAAAAGTGCCTTTTCCTTGTAGGATGTGTGAGCATCACATTTACATGCTCTGACTGAATCAACTGGTTGGTGTCCACCTTTTACTGGAGCACCTAAGTCCAACATTTTCATCTTTATGGAACTGCAGTAGCAGAATGCAAAATAAAGAGTCTGAAGTAGCATAAAATGCTGTGCTGCCCGGAGCAGAAGTAGGGGAAAAACTGAATGCCAACAGTACTTTCTGCTGTGATGCTGAGGAAGACCTAATCTGGTACTCTGTACCATACAAACAAAAATAAAATTGTGAAGGATGGTTAGGACGTTTGATTCACATTTAATACATTTCAAGTCTCCTACAGAACTTTCATTTGCACTCAGCTGCTATGTATTTTATTCAGCACATACACGACCTTGGTCATCCCAAATTTCCCATGAAAAGCAGCTGCTAACCTAGTGGAGCTAATCAAAGTCAAAGTATAAATATAGTCACAAATTATTAAACTGCATAGTGACATACACTTCCACCCAATTAAAACAATATGCAAGATGACTGTTTATGCACTGATCTCAAGTGATTAACTTTTTTCCTTACACACAAAATATTTTTATATTTCTACTGTGCTAATACTTCAGTCCACTTCACTAAAAATATACAAATCTGACTGATTCTATTACAGTCACATTGCTTAGCAAATTATCTTAAATTCACTGCGCTTCTTGCATGGAAGCTTAAGACTTTGTATGGATTGCAAGATTCCGCTATGGATCCAGCTTTATACACCACCACCAGCATTGTTAATCCAGTCTCAGGGAAGCAATTTTCTAACGACTCTGTAGTCTGTCTTGTAATTCTCATGACTTGGCACCCAGAAGTAAATATTCCATCCACCAGGGGTTTTAAACTCAAATGACCATGAGGGTAGTATAAAGACTACGTGCTCAGCCAAGGGTCACAACTGTCAGAACAGAAAAAGTGGGAGAGTCAGGGCAGCTAGTTATGTAGTACAAGCAGCTTTCTTCACCCAAAAATATGCTGGCTTGAGGGCTGATTGAGGCACAAAGGCCATGAGTTTTGGATCTAAGATTTTGGACGTTGAGTCGTCTTCTAAACATCATTTTCCGAGTAACATACTCAAACTCTACAATGTCTGTCTACCCCTTCCAGGCAGATTTGTTTTTCTTTTTCTACTCAATTCCTACTCTGTTGTCTAAACACAAGACTAAAATACAATGGCTCTCAGGGTCCCCAATAACATTCATCCCCCAATTTCAACCCCCTCCCCCCACAAAAAATGTAAATTAAATAGGTCTACTCTGCCTCTGTATCAATTTGTGTATCTTACAGGCACATTGCTGCCTCAGACTCCTACCAATTCAGCTAACTCTTACATCTGCCAGACTGACTCATTCTCGAGTGGTACTAATCTCAAAGACTTTGCTCTTGTACAGTACAGAGTTGATTATCCTAACAGTCAATTATCAGAACCGGCCATCTATAGCTTTTGGGTAGGAAGAATCATACAGTCTGAATATGTAAACATTATACATATTCACTTGAGCATTTTATTTGAGCTTGTAGCCAGCTGATGTGTGAAAAACATTCTGTATTGTCCTCTGGAATCTCTGAATGGTTCACAAGTGCATTCCTGCATGCCAAAAAAAGATTTTAGACTTTTTTTATCCTGTTCATTTATACGTTTGATTATCTGAACCACCCTAGGTCCCAATTAGTTCAGATAATAGACTCTCTACTGTACATACCTTTTTCAACGTACCCAGATTCTGCTACATAGCTGTTTGCTGTTCAATGTATTACAATTCACCCTTATAATTTCCACATTCAACCATTAAGTACAGCACAGCCCACATTCACTACTCAGATGATAAACTGTACAGATGCATAATCCCAGTGTCAGTGGCTGCCCCACCCTCAAAGCCCAGTCACCACTCCCCAGCAGTAAGCATCATATCAGAAATACATCTGTTCATTACAAGTCTTAACTTTCTTCATTTTTACTTTTGGCTGTATTTCAGTTACTTCCTTTTACTCTCCTAGCCCTATTTATCAACAGACTTAAAAAAAAGTTCACATTAACTACTGACAATGATGCTTTTTAAGCTTACCCTACTGTTATGTCTTTAATTGCATATATAAACTTGGAGAGAAACCACAGCTCTCTCTCGTGAGTCACACAAAAATTAAGTTTTTCCCCACCTTTCCCATTCTGCTGCTGTCATTTTTAAACTCAACTTTTTCTAGTTGCTTTCCCCTTATTTTAATTTGACCACATATCTCCTTCCCTCTCCTCTTTAACGGAATATTTCAAGTACAAAATTATTTTGTGAAATCACTCCTTCAGCTATTTAACTTCATTGACCATCTCACTGTATTCCATACATCCAGAATACTAAGTGCCCCCCCCCCCCAATCCATACTGCTCTTTTAAAATGAGGGGCTCACCACTTGGCTAAAGCTTAAGTATCCCCTCTTTCATATTTAACTGCTTTGAGCACACTGCAGCTCTTAGGATATTAAAAAAAAAAAAAAAGTTTCCATCTTACCTTTAAAATCTGCAACATCTACTCCAAAACCACCAATTACCAGAGAGACCATATTATGTCTCTCAGTAGTCATCTTGGGATTAGTGATTCATTTCTGCTTCTGGTGACAGGAGCAGCACAGGAACATTTTCTGGAGACTACTGATCACTTGAAAGCCTAACAACTAACTGCTTCCAAGGCAACAGCTTGGAATTTGTGGTTATATTTTGCTCCTAGTGAGATAAGGAACAGTGCATTGATTCCGGACCGTTTCTGACTGGGCAGTGAGCAACTGTGCTTCACCTTCCTGAATGGTGTGGCTGCTATTTAAGGCATCTACCAGGAAAAGGTTACAAAAAGCCTACAGACCCTTGCAACATTTGGATCTGTGGATCGCCAAAGAGCCTGTGGACTGCTTTTCATCTTTGGATTGGTGATACTGTTTTGCTTTTGGTGAGAGAAGCAAAGAAGCACTGTATCCCAGCAGTGTGAAGCTGTGTTGAGACCAACACTATTAGTAGCCAAACAGAAGTCATTCAGATGACTCCCTCTTTTTATCATTCTTGACAAGCTAATTCTTTCTTTTCAGTAAGCACTGCTTGATTTCCTGGTGTCTACCCTAACTTTAGAATATCTGCTAAATACTTCATTCATAAATCATCAGGGTCTATTTGTCAGTTCCCCTCAAGTGTTTGGTGGGGCCCTGTATAGACAAAGAAGCCTTGAATTGACATTTTTTCTGTAAAAGCACCGATGAAATTTCACCAATACCTAGCTGCACATAGCACAACTAAACTGCAGTGATAAAGCACTGCCTGCAGACTTGCAAACCGGATGCTCCTGACATTACGTTATATTCTCACTCCAACTACCTAATCAATAAAACAAGGTCTGTTGCCATGGATATGAACTTTCCCACTATCTCCATTACCAGCTTGTTGAATATGGGCATCCTGAGGCAATGTAGAAATTGCCTCATGTTTACTAACATTCAGTTAATTCTTAAACAAGCTGATATGGTATGCGAGAGATGTACTTACACAATGTCAATGGAGGCAAAGCTCTCGCATAAAAGCACTCCATGTCACTACAGTTGTTAGTACACACACTCCATCCATCACACACAATTCAAAGACCACCCACATATGCTAAGGCACTTAAAAGCAACCTTCCTAAACACCAAAGACTTCAGCAGCCCTGAATACACTCTTTCAAATCACCTCCCACATCAACACATACAGCCACATCTCATGGAGCCTTTACTTCTAAGCCCATAAGGCAAGCCACCACATAATCAAATATTATGGTCACTGGAGACTCCATTGTGAGATACACTGATGTCCCTCTCAACTGGCCGAGTAAGGAGAATGTCAGTTGCTCATCAGGGATCAGGATTCACCACATTACACATGCCCCCACGTCACTGGACCACAGGTACCAGTATTACACAGTCATAGTCCATGTGGGTGTAAATGACCTGAGACATACCTCCCTAGACTATATGGAGACATCATGGAGCTCTTGGGATGTATCCCAGACTGGTATGAGCTTAGCACTGAGCGGCATTTTATCTTTGAGGATACCACAATATGGACAAAAAATGACTATTAATTGACTTAGTTTCTGGCTCCATTCTAAAGGGGGTACAACATACGTCAGCATGGAAGGAGATGGACAGACCGCACTGCTTTACCAGGGATGGTCTGCACCTCTCCCCACTAGGCTTTCAAATATTAGCTAAAACACTGTCCTCCCCAGTGCCTTTTTTAGGCAATGCCAAACTAGAAGTACTTCCAATATAGCAAATCAAACCAAGAAAATCTAAAGGTGTTACTGCTCAAGCTAGGAGTCTAAACAAACTCCACTTCCTAGAAGCAGTCTTGATCTTAGAGAATGAAAACGTCTGTGTAGTCACTGAAACATGGTTTAAAGCAGCAGACAGCACACAGACAGTGCAAGGTTATAATGGCTTCCACAGATTTAGACTAGCTACTACACAGACAGGGAACTAAAGGTGGAGATGTCTCAATTTACAACAAAAATATACCTCAAGAAGACTGGTCAAACAGGACAATGTACTTGAGCACATTGTCATAGGCAAAATCCTCATAACACTTCTTTGCAAACTATAGCTCCCCCCATGCCTAGAAAACCTACAATTATACATTTAACCTTATTGGAAATACTTGCCATCCAACCCAATTCCTTATTCATGGGTGACTTTAATTACCCAACTATTTAATGGGAATCATATACAACACCAAACATGCAGCAAAGAGATGCCAGGATTTTGTAAACACAAACTCCCCAGGATCAGACTGTCAACACACTAACCAGGGGTGCAACCATACTGGATCTAGTCCTCAATAATATGGGACAGTGCTTCACATCCCCTTAGTGTAATGTCTTCTCTAGCAGGGTCAGACCACAGAATGGTCCTCTTTCAAGTAAAAATAATGCCTGAAACCCAATCTAACTCTAAAAAATTGCAGAACTACACTAAGGATAAATGGTAAAGTAAAAATAAAAATTGGAACTCCAACTAACTCTGAAATACTGCAGAACTACTCTAAGATTAACTTCCTACTATTATGTGACAACCTGGCAAAATTTCAAGCCCCCATAAACCCCGAGAATAATGCTGCCTATGCTGAACTGTTCGCAGAAACTTTATACAAGCAAGTTAATAGCTGCATAGATACAGCTGTACCCACCTGGAAGATGTACAGAACTAACAAAAAAATAGCAACCTTGGTGGAATCACAGCATCAATAAGCTGTACAAAAGGAGGAACAAAATCATGGAAAAATTAGGAGGGGCAGAACCCAGCAGGATAAAAGCACCCTCAAACAAAAAAACAAAACTCAGAGGACAAAGTCTACCAAAGTCAAATTGAGGTAAATAACTCCTCGGCCAAGGACAGCCGCAATGCGTCCTTTAGCTGCGTCAGCAACCTCAATACACAATTGTGTGCAAAGTTGGTTAATATAGCCACCTATACTGAGCCAGAAGATATAGAAAACCTACTGGCTGAAAAATTCAGCTCCAACTTTACCCCACACTCCTCCTCAACCTTCCTCCAGGAAATATCAAATGTAATGCCCCCTGCTATCACTAGGGAACAGGTAATTAATGTGTTCTCTCTAAGGCCAAGAACACTGCATCAATAGGACCAGACAATATCCCAGGATGCCTTCAAAATAGCATGAAACATGACCTACCAGGACTTTTGAAATTGCTATTTAACTGTATCCACAAAACAAACTTCATCCCTCATGAATGGAGAACAGCAACAGTCATCCCTCTGCACAAAGGTAGACCCTGGAAACTACAGACCCATAAGTGTCACTAGTCTCGTATGCAAAGCCATGGAAAAAAATCATTGTGAAATGTCCAGACACTGGACCCAACTCATTTTGGTTTTATCAAGAGCAGGTCACTCCTACATAACCTTGTGGATTTCAAGAAGGTCACCAAAGCAATGGAGAAGGGCAAAATGGTTCACTCTGCCTACCTTGACCTGGCCAAGGCATTTGACACAATACACTACTCAGGCACTGCTGACAAATTCAGCACATCCGGTACAAACTCATGTCACACGGTGGATAGCCAGCCTGCTCACAGACAGGACCTAAGAAGTTAGAATCAGGGAGTCCAACTCTACAAAGAGGCCAGTCACAAGAGGAGTCCTTCACGGATCAGTCTTGGGACTGCTCATTTTTGGCATTTACTTCTCTAAAGTCAAGGCCAATGTCAATAGCCTCTGGGTGACTAAATTTGCAGATGATTGCAAATTAAGAACAGTCACTGAATCGCCCACTGACACAAATGCTCTCCAAAAAGGGCTGACAGTTAAATAACTGGTGTCGGAGCCATGGACTAAAATTAAATGTCAAGAAATGCATAACAGTATCTTTCGGGAAGCCATCCACCTCTGGTAGCAATCATATTGACAACACAACCCTAAAAGCTGATCCAGTAGTGAGGGGCTTGGGGACACACACACACACGGTAATCTGGCCTTTAACCATCACGTGTCTAAAGTACTGAGGAAATCATTCTGTGCTGTGCGACTTATAAACACAGGTATGGCATTCTAGGTCAAAGATGTCATTGTTCCACTGTCTTCAGCCAGCATTTATCAGACCTACCATTCAGTACAATGCCCACTTTGGTATGTACCAAACTAGGCATCTCCACAACAGAATCAACAACAGAGGTTCACTAAAAGAATACAGGGTGTAAGTAACATGTCCTATGCAGACAACCTCAAGGCCCTTATCCCTCTACTCCGTCTCCTACAAGCTGTTGATGGGAGATCTGGAATTTTACAACTGGATGGGGAAAGTACAGTTGTGTACACTTACCATAAATGTAGATGTTCGAGTGTATTCACTGTGCAGTCACTACATTTGGGTAATCTGCTGGCAGGTTGCCCTCAGTCAGCCTGAATTCCAAAGTCTTGGGTCCTGCCTTGGATGCTGTCTTCTCTTCCATGAAGTCATGACATCAGGTCGTCAGGGGTATAAAACATGCAGCCGATGCCCCACACACACACACACACACACACACACACACACACACACACATATATTTTCTAAGAAAAGCGCAGTCCGGATCTGAACTGTCTGCAAACAGCTACAGTTAAGTATTCAACTGCGGTACCACCTTTAACATTCTTGTAAAAGCAGCGCAGTCCGGGTCTGAACTGTCTGCAAACAGCTACAGTTAACTTTGAGTATGTGTCTACCTGTTTGAGCCAATATTAATTTTCCCCTGGAGAGCACTCTGCTTTGGCTTGTAAGCAACCCCCCCCACCAACACAACACACCCACACACCCACACACACACACCACACCCACACACACACACACACACACACACACACACACACACACACACACACACACACACACAACACACACACACACAACACACACACAACACACCACACACACAACACACACACACACACAACACACAACACACAACACACACACACACAACACACACACACACACACACACAACACACACACACACAACACACACACACACACACACACACACACAACACACACACACACAACACACACACACACAACACACACACACACAACACACACACACACAACACACACAACACACACACACACACACACAACACACACACACACAACACACTCACCTTCCACTTTTCTCTTATTCCCTTCTGTTAACAAATAGTATCCATAACTGATCAATACTGTGTGTTTGTTAATTTAATCTATGACCACAGTAGCCTACTGATACAAGGTTATCCTGTTTTTCCACCTGAGAAATTAAGAAATGACTTACAGTTTCAGAGCAGTCCTTGGTCAATTGTGATTGTTTCTTAACACATACTTGTCTTTGCTTTGTGATTGTTTCCAGCCCCCTCATACGAGCACCTAACAGGGTCTCTACCCGCTTCGCTCCCCACCCTGCCCCCTATTCCCTCCCGCCCCCAGTGGTCCCACCTTTATTGCACTCAAACCCCTCCCATCTTTCCAATAGCCAACCACAGCGCTAACCCAACACTACCTCCTCCATCTTCCCTCTACTATCACACCTCCTCAACTAACATGTACAAGCATACCTTTCCTTTGCTCACTACATGCACTCTCCTTGCATATCCTACATCCTACCAAAGCTCCATCAATCCCCCACTCAACCACTACCACTGTACTACTACTCACACAACCACATGTCTCACCCACACTCGGCTCCCCTCCCACCAGCTCAAGAACCATCCCTATGCACCCCCCACATATTCTACCAACTATATTACTCAAACATATAGCATCCCTACAACTTAACATAGTAACCATCCCACCATACCTATTACCCACAGAGCACAATCATAAAGTTTCCCTTATAAACAAACGCATTCAAAAACTGAGAAAACTAATAATCTCATGCATATCAAAACTAGCCCTAAGTGGAGACATCCGCCCCAACCCTGGCCCTACCATCTCCAACCCCAATCATCATAATCAGACTAGAAACCACAACTTCTCCCATATTACAGCCAATAGAAAGCCAAGTGACTTCCTTCTACTAAGCCTAAATATTAGAAGTATATCCAACAAAGTCCATGAACTCCATGCCACCATAGACTTGTACTCCCCAGATATAGTCATCCTGACAGAAACCTGGCTAAAACCTCACATTACCAGTGAGCAAATACTCCCTACAGGTTACGGCATACTAAGAGTAGACCGCTAAACAAAAGGAGGTGGTGTAGCTATAATATTTAAACAGCATCTAAACATCCAGATCTTAAAATCATCAGCTCCACAAATAGGCAATGAAGAAATAATATATACCACCTCAAAATTAACCAAAACAAAACCATCAACATAATTGGATGCTACTTCCCACCTGGCCAAAACATCCCTCCACTAGAAAACCTCCTCAGCTGGTCTACCCACCATCTCCCCCAAGAAACTATCATCTTAGGTGATTTCAACATTGACTGGCAATCCTGTTCTGGCAACAATCCAACCCATCACGTACACCTTCATGGCTTTACCCAACTAGTCCAGTCACCAACCAGGATAAATAAAAACTCCAGCAAGCACACTACCCTGGATTGGATACTAGTCAGTAAGAGCCCCCAGTCATATATAACAGGCTGCTTATCAGATAGCCTCAGTGATCACTCCCCAACATTCCTACTCAAAAAATACCTATACCAAGCTAAACCTGTCATCTACCGTCAAATACGTAAAAAACTAAACTTTAACCCACTCACATTCATCTCATCCCTCAAAGAATGTAACTGGCATCCTCTAAAGTACCTTAGTCAAGATGACGCAGTTTAATTTTTTTAATACTACCTTCCTGAACATCCTTAATTACCATGCCCCCATAAGATTTTCCAGAACCAAAGCACAATCCCTCCCCATGGCTAAAGAAAACCACCAAGTCAGAAATGAAAAACAGGGATAAAGCCTGGGAGCACTGGTGCAAAACCAAAACCCCCTCAGCTAGACAGAAATTCCTAGAACTACGCAATAGGGTCAAAAAGCTAATAAAACAGGACAAATTCCAATACTACCAGTCTGGCCCAGACTCCTCACAACACAGCCCCAAACAATTCTGGTCCTCCATAAACTCCATCCTCCACCCAGGTAAAGTCAGTACCCCTCCTCCTAACATCCCTCACTCCTCAGAAAATATTGCTACCTCATTCAACACACACTTCACCCAAACCATACTATCACTAGCTAAACAACACAACCCCCTCCCCTCCAACCCACACCTTCAACTAGTAATCTCCCCACTGCCTTCTCTTTTTCTCCTGTACCTACCTCCAACATAAAAAAACTCTTAACTAAACTTAAACCCACCAAATTAGCAGCAGACAACCTCCCAAGTGAATACCTACAAATCGCAGCTGATGCTCTGGCCTACCCAGTATCCATCTTGATTAACCGATCTCTGTCAGAAAGTTACATTCCCACACTGTGGAAAGTATCACATATAATTCCCCTCCACAAAGGCGGACCCTCTGCAGAACTAACCAATTACCACCCCATAGATATTCTCTTTCCACTCTCCAAAATACTAGAGAGATGCATACACTCTCAGGTCTCAGACTACCTCCTAACAACCTCCTTTCCAGTACTCAGCATGGTTTCCGACCAAACCATAGCACCACCACTGCCTTACTCTCCTTTACTAACACTATCCTTCAGCATAAAAACAATGGCTATCTCTCCTCTGCTACTTTCCTAGACCTATCTAAAACATTTGACATGGTCCCACACAAACAACTTATCTATGTCCTCAATAACCTATCATTCTCACAATCAGTCACCAACTGGTTTCAGAGTTACCTGTCTGACCGCCAACAATCCGCTGTATGGCAGAATGACACATCTCCCCAACTACCTGTCTCCATAGGGGTTCCCCAAGGATCCATCCTTAGACCCCTACTCTTCTCTGTTTACACCAATAATCTAGCCTCTGCCACCAAACATGGCACACTCATACAATACGCAGATGACTCGACCATCATCTGCTCAGCCCAGTCCCTACCCAAACTGCAAAAAGTCACACAGGAAGCCTTTTCCTCTGTTGAAACGTGGTTATCCGATGCCCAATTAATACTCAACCCAAACAAATCTAAACTACTCATCTTCCAACCCACCAAACATACTCAAAACAACTCTCACTTGAACATCACAGCAAAAGACAACACCACTACATACCCAACTGAACACACCAAATTGCTAGGAGTGGAAATCGACAAACTAAAACTTGACATTCACATATCCATGACCATAAAAAAAGTCCACAAAAAACTAGAAGCGTTATACAGAAATAAGCAATTTCTCACCAAAGCAGCAAAGATTTCAATAGCAAATTCCCACCTTATCTCCACCCTACTTTATGCCTATCCAATATATACCAACCTAAGGCAATGTGATCTAAACAAGCTAGAGACCTGCTACAACAAATTCGCCACAGGGGCATCCCACCTTAGTCACCACTGTCTCTCACTTGCTGAATAGGGCTAGTTTGAACTCCCTCAACTCCTTCAGTGGTATCAACTCTTACTTGCCCACAAACTAGTAAACCATCCACTAAATGTTCCATCCCTCCAGAATATACTCCAACCCTATTGCACCACCAGACCACTAAGATCCAGCAACAAAAATCACTTGCAGATCACTAAAGCCAATAACTCTGCTGGTGAAGCACTATTCTCTTGCGCCATTGCCAAATTATGGAACTCACTCCCACCCACAATTACCTCCGTACCGTCATGCACCCACTTCAAAACTTTACTAAAAGCGCACCTAAAAACATGCTGGCTATGTCCTTGCAACTCCCACTCTAATAACATCCACCCCATCCAACCACTACCTTTCTTTCCACTCCACTAACTACCTTGATTATAGCAAGCTCAGATGCTCATAAGCCTAGTACTTATTATACAGCAGGAACTTCTCATTGTAACATTTGTTAATGTCTATGTACTTCACAGATAAAGATTCTAGTTGTCTACTGATGTACTATGTTCTTCATCTGTAAATATGTTGTAATTGCTATGTTAAATTGTTAATCGCTATGTAATCCAATGCAACTACTGTCTGTTTATTTTACTGTGGAGCTTTTCTCCCCGGGCCTCCGCTGAAAATGGACCTACGTCCAGTTGGACACTCCCGGTCAACAAATTTAAATATATATATATATATATATATATATATATATATATATATATATATATATACACACACATATATATATATATACATGCATCAATATAAACTTTACCTTCATCTACAAGCAACTACACCACATAGGTTGTAGAAGATAGAGAAGGAAAGATAAACTTCAGAATGACAGGGGGGTGGCAGGAGGGTAACCTGGACTGCAACAGTGAATACACTTGAACATCTACATTTATGGTAAGTGTACACAACTGTATTATGTTCTTCGTGTTTCAATGTTGCAGTCATTACATTTGGGTAGAATCCCAAAGCTATGGTTGAGAGGCTGGAGCTAAACAGCAATAGGTGCAGCTATAAGGCCCTGCAGCACTGCAGTGGCAAAGCCTGCCCTGGACTTGAGTAGAGAGGCAAATGGTAATGCTTTGTAAAGGTGTGAACAGAACTCCAAGTAGCAGCCTCTAGAATGTCTTTGGTTGTTACTCCTCTAAGAATGGCTGCTGAAGCAGCTGTAGTTCTGGTGGAATGAGACCTAATGCCCTTGGGCACAGGCTTACCATGGTGTAAGTAGCAGAAACGGATGCAGTGGCTTATCCACTTTGAAACTGTCTGCTTTGAAATAGCCTTGCCTTCTGATCTTGCAGCATATGACATGAGTAATTGCTCAGTTTTTCTTAGAGCTTTAGTCCTGCTCAAGTAGAATCTTAGCTTGTCTGTGTACGTCCAAGGAATGCAGAATTCTCTCCCCCTTGTTCTGCGGATTTGGATAAAAAGTCGGCAGATGAAATGTTTGGTTAAGAGGCACACTAGAGACCACCTTAGGCATAAAAGTAGGATTTGTCCTCAGAGACACCCTGTCTGGGTAAAATATGATAAAAGGCTCTACAGCCATGAGGGCCTGTAGCTCTGAAACTCTTCTTGCTGAAGTAATTGCTAGTAGCAGAGGTGATAAGAACTTTGTATCAGCGGTAGCAGCTGGTTCAAATGGAGGCAGGGTGAGCTTTTCCAACACATAACTGAGGTCCCATGCAGGTAACGGTGATCTTCTAGGAGGCCTTAAATTTTTGGCTCCTCTAAGATACTGCTTTAGTAAAGGATGAGAAAAGATTGATAGCTCTGTATTGTAATGAGCCGAAATGGCAGAGGCATGGATTTTGATTGATGAGAAACATAGGCCTTTGTCAAGCATCTCAGTTAAGTATTGTAATAACTGAGGAATATTTGTTTCTGCTATATCAGTTCCTTGTGCTCGATTCCAAGCACAGAATTGCTTCCATTTGTCAGCATAAGATTTTCTAGTACTAGGCCTTCTGGCTTCCAAAATGACATCCATCACAGCTTTACTAAGAGGTGTTTGCATGACTACATGATTAGCCATGCTGCCAGGTTCAGAGTCCGTTATTGATTGTGCAGGATTTGTTTGTTTTGCTGGGACAGTAGTTGTGGTCTTTGAGGCAAAGTCCAAGCTGGGTATTGAGACAAGTTCCTTAGGATTGGGCACCAGTATTGGCGGGGCCAGTCAGGGGCAATTAATATCATCTTTGGCTTCTCTTGTCTGACTTTTAGGAGGACCTTGGGTAGAAGAGGCAGAGGAGGAAAGGCGTAAACTGATAGGTTTTTCCAACTGAATGATAAGAGGCCCACTTTCCATGCTTGTCTGTGATAAGTCCTTGTGCAGAATCATCTTTTCAATTGATAATTTTGAGGAGAGGCAAACAGATCTATGTCTGGACTCCCCCATTTTTCTGCTATCATGCGGAAGACTTGTGGATTTAGTGTCCACTCGTGAGGATTCATAAGGTTTCTGCTTAAATCGTCTGCCAGAGTGTTTTGTTTTCCTGGCAGGAATTGAGCTGGAAGATGTATTTGGTAGGTCAAAGCTGTGTCCCACAGTGCCATGGCTAATCTGCAAAGGGGGTACGAGTGTGTGCCCCATTGCTTGTTTATATACCACATGATTGTGGTGTTGTCCGCCTTTATTGGTAGTTGTCCTGGATGAAGTCCTTGAAGGCTGTTAGGGCATTTTGAACAACTAGCATCTCTTTCTGGTTGATATGTAGATGTATTTGTTTTGGTGTCCATATGCCCTGAATGCATCTTCCTGCCATGTGGGCACCCCGGACATAATCTGATGCGTCTGTTAAGGTTTGGCTGGCAGGGGGTAGAGTAAGGGCCATCCCATGTTTTGGTGACATGCCTTTGCCCACCATAGAAACTCCTGTTGCAGACAGGGAATGAGAAGAATCGTTTCCAGACTGTGTGAATGTTGACTCCATAAACTTTTTAGGTACCATTGAAGTTTCCTCATATGCAGTCTTATGGAATCAGTAGGATGCAGGATGCCATGAAGCCCAGAGCCTGCAGAATTTGTCTTGCAGAAGACTGGGTTTTTGTTGCCATCAGTTTGAAGTAAGTAGTCAGTTGCCTTTGCTTGTCTGGCGTGAGGTAAGCCATCTGGGCAGTTGTATTCAAGCTTGCACCCAAGAATGTTATCTTTTGAAAGGGTACCAGCTGTGATTTCAATTATTGTGCACCCTAGGCATGTTAGAAGCCTTTTCACAAATGCCAGGTGTTGAAGAAGCATGTCCTTGTTCTCTGCTTGAATGAGACAGTCATCCAAGTAAGGATATATTTGTATACTTATTTGTCTGCAAAATGCAATTACTGGTGCCAAGCACTTTGTAAAGACCCTGGGCGCAGTAGATAAGCCAAAGGGCAGTGCAGAGAATTGGTAATGCATTAAGCCAGCCTTGAATCTGAGGTATCTTCTGCACAAATGTCTTACTGGGACATGCCTCTTTTAGGTCTAAAGTCACCAGCCAAGCATTCTTGCCCAGCATGGGCAGAAGCTGCTGCAAAGTCAGCATTTTGAATTTTGGAATGTCCAGGTGTGTGTTCAAAATCGATAAATCCAGTATTGGCCGCCAGGCCTTGTCCTTTCTGGGTACCAAGAACAGTAGAGTAAAAACCTTGTCCTTTTTCCTGTTCTGGTACTGTCTGAATGGCCCCCATATCCATGAGGAACATAACCTGTTTCTGTGCCTCTGTCCATTGAATTTTTGGTAGATCTGGCCATTTGCCATTGGCAGAGTGTGGAAATGGAATCTGTATCCCTGTGATACGATGTTTAGTAGCCACTTGTCCTGGGTTATTAACTGCCAATTTTGAGCAAAAAGTGCTAATTTTCCCCTATGGGTGCTGCCAAAAGAGAAGTGCTTGGTGTAGGCAGAGGGAAGTCATTGGGATTGCTTTTTGTAGGTTTGCACTTTATCTCCTCCAGATTTGGAGGTGGAAGCGCCCCATTGCTTTGACCTGTATGAATCTTGCGCCTGGTATCTGGAACCCTTAGGGCGTCTGGATTTGCCCCTTTGAGCTCTGTCTGACACAGGAAAGGACCAATTTTTTGTAGGCCATTGTCTACTGAATCTTGGTGGCTGCACTTGTAAGTCTTTAACAGTTTGCATAGACTTAGCTTTGTCTTCCATTTTCTTTAAAACCTCTTCTGCCTTAATACCAAACAGAGAATCATGCTGTAAAGGTGCATCTAGCAATTTAGCTTTAACATGATCAGGCAAATTTTGTTCCTTTAACCAAGCATGCCTCCTAATCACAGATTCCAGTAAATGTGGCCCTGCAGGAGGCCTCTAAGGAATCAAAACCACATTGCAAAGTATGCTTTTCCAACTTGTTTAGCTGCATGCAATAATTCCTGCAATTCTTTATTTTCTGCACATTCTGAAATTAACATTTTCTGTTTCAGCAATCCCATAACATGTTGTTGGTAATTAAGCATATGAAATTGACAGTTTAAGGCCCTGATTGCCAAGGTTGCAGATGTATAAACCTTTTTTCCCAATCTATCCAGTGCCCTTGAATCTCTGTCAGAGGGGGTAGGATTTATTTGCTGTTGAGGCCTTAACTCCCTTTGGAAAAATGCTCCCTCAAAGTATGCAAGGTTTCTCCAAATGAATAATCCTCAGGAGGTGATGCAGAAGGAATAGATTCCTCAGCATCATAATCCTCATAGGGAGGTATAGATAATTCCTGATCAGAAGAAATAGAAACCTGATCTGAAGATTCATAATCAGTGTCTTGCCTAGACCTCATCTGGAGGGGGATGGGTACCCCTCCTGATCAAGGTAATAAGGTCTTCTGCCATTTTGATAATCTGTTTTTTAGGCATAGAGGCCTGTGCGCGTGGCTCGTGCGTCAGTTTTTTAGATTTAGAAGTTGCTTTTGTCTTTGGTTTTGCAGATGTCTGTTTGATATACAAATGTTGAGGTCTGAATACACCCTCAGAAGCAGGTGTCTGCTCAGCGGCTCCGGACCCATCCAAGGGAGATACATCCGTCAGTCCAATACCTTCAGTATCTTGCGGTATGCCGGACTCCACATGGGTGTCAGTAGAGGCCTGCGACTCGAAGGTAGCGGGTATCAGGAGCTGCAAAAGTGCCTCACTGAGTACCGGCGAACCGGCGACTGGCTTAGGAGAAGCTTCGTCGGTTTTGGATCTCGACTGGCTTTCTATGTCCTTTTCTTTGCGTTTTTTATGTACTCCGGTAGTCGGATTGCTATGCGACAACATTTCTGGGTAGTTAAATCTGTTTCCAAAATACTTTGATGCAAAAATATCCTGACACTTAATAGTGCGTTGGTTAAATCTAGCACAAAACCGACAGCCAGGCACGTTGTGATCAGGGCCTAGGCAAGGAATACAGTATAAATGGAAATCCTTATGAGGTATTTGCTTCCCACAAGTAATACAATTATTATCTTTTTCTGACATCGGTAAAATGCACGAAAAAAGTTTCCCCAAAGTGAAGACTTTGGTTCCGAAACTCAAACTCGAATATTTCAGTAGTCGGCTGACCGGCACTTGCAAAATGCTTCTGCTTTGGGCACCGCGCGGCAAGAAAGACTAAAGAAAATGGCATCGGCAGCATGTTTTATACCCCTGATGACCTGACATTATGGAAGAGAAGACAGCAACCAACGCAGGACCCAAGACTTTGGAATTCAGGCCGACTGAGGGCAACCTGCCAGCAGATTACCCAAATGTAATGACTGCAACAGTGAAACACGAGGAACATCAGAAAACACATCCCTGGTTTAGCACCTATGTCTCTAATGGACACAGACAGCCTTGTATATGGTTCATCTCCCAAACCCCTGCTTACATTTATCAAGGGTACGAGAATGTATCAAAGATTCGGGATGTGTGCGCAGACTTAAAAAGGCCCCTGTAGTCATTAGTCTAGTAAACTATAAACCTACGATCCAGGGAAACAGGAAATAGAAGTAATGTACAGCTGTGTAAAAGCTTACCATAACAGTAGATGTCCTTCTCTTTACTGTTACAGTATTCTTTACTAAAGGAATTCCTTGCCATGGGTAGCCCAACGTCCATCCAGTATACCAAAGCGTTAGGATTTTATAGACATTGTACATCACACATATGCTCCCTGTTCAAGGTGTAGGGCATAAAGTTGACATAATACATACCTCAGAAATGAACAGTCCCAGGAGGAACAACAGTCCTAAGAAGCAGGAGGAACATGCACATCCAGAAGGAGAAAAAGGAAAACAATAGGGCAAAGAAGGGGAGGGAGGGAGCGAATCCTGCAACAGTGAAGAGGTGGGCATCTACAGTCATGGTAAAATTTTACATACCTGTACTACGTCGTCCTATGTCAGTGTTGCAGTATTGTTTACTGAAGGGAAGAGTACAAAAACTCAAGAGGAAACTTAAGAGGAGAAAGTCCCAAGAAGAGCCCTCAAGAAACTCACGCAAGATAGGTCTGGCAAAGCCAGCTCTTGATCTGGAAATAACATCCAATTTGTAATGCTTAGTAAAGGTATAGATAAAGGTCCAAGTAGCAGCCTCAAGGATGGAATTGGTATCCAATTTAAAGAAAAAAGCACCATAGGACACCATGGCCCTGGTAGAATGGGCCTTTCCAGAGGCAGAAAGGCTCTTCCCATGAAAGGAGTAACATAAAGAAATGCCCTTAGAGCTCCATGAAGAAATGGTTTGCTTATTAACAGCCAAACCTAGGGATCCGGGATGAAAGAAAAAATGTTGCGGAGACTTGTAAATGGCCTTAGTATTGTTTAAACAATATCTGAGCTGTCTATGCAGATCCAAGCTGTGAAGAACCTTCGCTCTAGCAGACTGTGGGGTAGGAAAAAAGGAGAGGAAATTAATAAACTGATTAAAGGAGAATGAGTTAACCACTTTGGGCATAACAGAAGGATTAGTACGAAGAGACACCCGGTCACTATGAAAAACTAAAAAAGGAGGAACAGCCATAAAAGCCTGGAGTTCAGGCACTCTCTTAGCTGAAGTAAGGGTCACAAGAAGAATGTTCTTTCCTATGCAATGTTTTAAGGAAGCTGAAGCTGCAGGCTTAAAATGGGCTTGAATCAACTTTTCAAGAAGAAAATTAAAGTCACAGGTAGGTGGAGGTGAGCTTTACATGGAAGAATATGCTAACCCAGTACGAAGCAATTCACACAACTGAGAACCAGCTGGATCTCCACAAAAAGTGGATCCTAGTTAACCAGCAAGGCACTAAACAGAAAATCTCTTCCATTTGGATACAGAGAATTTCTTGGTAGTAGGTTTCCTGGGCTTCCTGCAGAACCCTAAACATGTCCTCAAAAAAAAAAAAAAAGTACCTAAAAGGGATCAAAACCCTATCACCCACAGTGTCAGTTGAAGAGTGGACAAGAGAGGATGGATGACAGACCCCTTGTGTTTTGTGAAGACAACCCTGTGAGGTAACTTATGGTGATTGCTCCTTAGCTAGGTGCAGGAGAAGAGGAAACCAAAGCAGTCTGTGCCAAAAGGAAGTCATTAACAAGATTTTGCAGAGTCCTGCTCTATCTTAAGGAGGACCCTCTGAATTTGTGGGGGGTGTACAGAAACACCCCCTTCCAAGAAAAGGATACTACGTCCACCTTCCAAGCCAGAGGACTTGGGACTCTGGTGCAAAACAGAGGAATTTTTTCAAAGAAAAAGCAAAATTATCTACCTCAGGAGTACCCTAACTGATGGACAATGTGCAGAAATATCTCTGTGAAGCATCCATTTGTGAGCTTGTGTTCTGGACCTGCTCAGAGATTCTGCCTCTAATTTTTGCTCTGAAAGAATGTATACAGCCTGAAGGGTCACCTGATACTGGACAGTTAGAACCCAAACTTGAAGAGGTAGTCTGCAAAGAAGGTAGCACCATGTCCCCCCTTCCTTGTTCATTTACTACATCACTGTGATATTGTCTATAAAGATTGTGAGGCGCTTTGAAAGAAAGGGAATGAAAGGTATGAACAAAAAGGAGAGCTCTTCTCCTTGATGCTGATATGGTTGACCTCTGAGGGGGCCAGAGACCCTGGTATTTGAAGGGACTAAGAGGGTCCCCATGCTGTGTCTGAGGCATCCAAAAAAGTTCCTAAGAGGAAACTGAAAATTAAGTCCAGGGTTGACAGACAGCTGATGACTCCACCACTGAAGCTCGAGTTTGAAGCATAGAAGAATGACTAGAAGTTCTAGAGGATGAGTGTGTTGGAGCCAAACTGACTTTAGGAACCACTGCAGTTTTCTCATATGACGTCTGGCAACATGTAGCATAGTAATTGTGGAAGCCATGAATCTTAGTGTCCTTAGAAACTCCCTGGCTGTAAATTAAACCCGAGGAAGAAGGGATTGAAAACAAGTGAGGAGGCAGGGAAGCCAGCATAGAGATGGTCGGGAGCCTGCAAGAGAGAAGCACATGATCCTTAAAAGGAACCAGGAGTGATTTCTGGAAGTTTATTGTAAATCTCAGGCACTGTAGGAGACAAAAATGTATAGTGGAGGTGCTGAAGGAAGGTCAACAGGAAGGAAGCCTGAATGAGTAGGTCACCCAGATAAGGAAAGATGTGAACCCCTTTCATTCTGCAAAAAGCAATCACAGCAGCGAGGCATTTGGTGAAAACCCTTGGGGCAGTAGAAAGGCCAAAGGGCAAAGCAGAGAACAGAAGCTGCAAGGATGAAGAGAGAAGCATAAAAACTTCCTGAAAAATGAATTAATTGAGATTCGAGAATAAGCATCCTTGAGATCCAGTGAGATCAGGAAAGCCTGGTGAAAAGGAGGAGGAAACAGGGTTTGAAGGGATAACATCTGAAAGGTAGGGATCTTCAGAAAGGTGTTGAGCTGAGAGGGGTCCACAATGGGTCTCCAGGTGCCTTCCTTCCTGGAATAAAACCCCTTACCCTTCGGGGAAGGGGGCACACCTTGAGTGATGCATTGTGACAGAAGGTCCTGAAGTAGTTCTGGGAAGAAAGGAAGCTGTTCCAGAGGAACCTGAGGGATGCCCAGAAAAGGAGGAAATATTTCCATACCATGAAGTATCCTTGACGGACGGACAGAACCCATGAGTCTTGGAGTGATCCTTAACCAATTGGGAAGGGACAGGGAAAGACTAAGAGATAAGGGAACCTGGTTCAGTAAAAGGGGAAGCAAACAGATTAGAAAGTACAGTTTTGTACCTACCATAAATGTAGATGTCCAAACAGGATAGCATCTGCAGTCATAACAAATGGGTTGTCCTGTCGTCAGGCAGCCCTTTGGTCGGCTGGATTCCAAAGTCTGGGTCCGGCTTCGGCTGATGTCGCACTTCACCCGACGTCATCTCTGCTGGTCTTCGGGTATAAAGGCATCAGCCGACGCCATTTTCCTCAGTGTTTCTTGCCCCAGATGCCAGTTGCCCTCTAGGAAAGCTAAATTTTGGATAAATGCCAATGTTTCCAAAATAGTAGAAGGCAAACACAAACAATAAGCATGTATGTACATATATACAAACAAATACACCATAAGAGACTCCCCCCCCCAGCTAGCTATAAGGAGGTTAAATACCCTAGGAGTACCACAGAGGGGAAGGAGGGTGGGTAATCCTGACTGCAGATGCTATCCTGTTCGGACATCTACATTTATGGTAGGTACAAAACTGTACTATGTCCTTCAAGGATGCATCTGCAGTCATAACAAATGGGTAGAATACCATAGCCAAACTAGGGGAGGAGGAAGAAGAATGATGGTGTAGTTAGGAACCCTTGCAATACAGCAGTGGCAAACCTTGCTCGGGATCTAGAGTATAGAGGTAAATTATAATGCTTGGCAAATGTATGCACGGAGGTCCAAGTAGCCGCCTCAATAATGTCCTTGGTTGCCACTCCTCGTAAGAAAGCTGTGGTAGTGGCTGTAGCCCTTGTAGAATGAGGTCTTATGTTCTGTGGAACTGGTTTTCCATGGTAGGAGTAACAGAATCTTATGCAATTTCCTATCCATTTGGAGATTGTCTGTTTGTAAATTGCTTTTCCTTCCCTTCCTGTTGCATAGGCTACTAAAAGCTGGTCAGTTTTTCTGTTACTTTTGGTTCTGTCCAGGTAGTAGCGTAACTGTCTATGTACATCCAAGGTATGCAGCAGCCTTTCCCCCCTGTTCTGTGGATTGGGAAAGAAGGTAGGTAGGTGGATTGCCTGGTTTAAAGACACTCTGGATACCACCTTGGGCATAAAAGTAGGATTAGTTCTCATGGACACTATCTTGATGGAAGATTAGGAAGGGTTGTACTGCCATTAAGGCCTGTAGTTCAGAAACCCTCCTTGCTGAAGTAATTGCCAGTAGGAAAGCAGTTTTCCATGATAGGTGTTGAAGATCTGCTGTTGCTGCTGGTTCAAATGGAGGGAGTGTCAATTTTTCTAGCACAAAGTTCAAGTCCCATGCTGGTAATGGTGGTTTCCTAGGAGGTTTTACATTCTTGATCCCTCTGAGGAATTGCCTGAGTAGAGGATGCGAAAAGACAGGTGGATCGAAGCTGTATTCTGCGGAGATAGCTGATGCATGTATCTTGATGGAGGAATAGGACAGGCCCGTATGTAGAAGCTCTGCCAAGTACTCCAGGATGTTAGCAATATCTATGTTCGAGACATCTTTTCCTCTTTCAGTACTCCAAATGACAAACCTTTTCCATTTTCCTGCATAGTTCCTTCTTGTTGAAGGTCTGCGGGCTTCAAGGATAATGTCTTTAACCCTTTGGGATAAGTCTGGGTTAGTAGCTGTTATGTGATGTTCCAGGCAGTCAGTTGCAAGGGTTTTAGGTTTGGGTGCATGATGTTGTAGTTGTTCTGAGTTAACATCAAAGGCATCAGGGGTATTGGCCACATTCTCCCCTGAGACATGCTCCTCAGCAAAGGATACCAGTGTTGTCTTGGCCAATTCGGAGCTATCAGAATTATCCTTGGGCGTTCCTCTTTGATTTTCAGTAGTACCTTGTGCATCAAAGGCAGAGGTGGAAATGCATATGCTGTCAGGCCTTTCCAACTAAAGGATAGAGAGTCCACCTTCCATGCTAGTGGGTGGCATGTCCTTGTGCAGAATTTTTTGAGCTGGTGATTGAGTGGGGATGCGAATAGGTCTATTTGTGGCATTCCCCATTTCTTTGTGATGGCCTTGAAGATGTCCGGGTGTAGCATCCATTCGTGAGCATCTGAGGTGGTTCTGCTTAACATGTCTGCTAGGGTGTTTTCTTTTCCCAGCACAAATATTGCCTGCAACTGGATGTTGTAGCTCAGAGCCATATTCCAAAGGTCCAGAGTCATTCTGCATAGGGGGTATGAATGAGTGCCTCCCTGTTTGTTGATGTACCACATGACTGTGGTGTTGTCTGTCCTTATCATTAAATGGCCTTCTTTGAGGAATGGTTTGAATTTCTGGATTGCTAGTTTTACTGCTAGCAATTCTTTTTGGTTTATGTGCAGGTGCAGCTGGTCTGGAGTCCACAATCCTTGTATGCACTTGTCCAACATGTGCGCCCCCCAGCCTAGGTCTGAGGCATCCGTTGTGATGGTTTGGGTTTGCTTGAAAGTTGTGGAAGGGCAAGCCTGGGTTTGACTGGCATGCTTGAGCCCACCATAGGAACTCTTGTTTCAGGCATGGGATTAGTGGGATTTCGGTTTCTAAGCTGTGCCTGTGCTGAGACCATAAATTCTTTAGGTACCACTGTAGTTTTCTCATATGCAGTCTGGCATGGGGGACCAGGATTATGCATGATGCCATGAAGCCCAAGGCCTGCAGTACTTTTCTTGCTGTTAGTTTGTGCTGCTTTGTTAATGCCAAGAAGTAAAGAGGGAGTTGTGCTTGTTTTTCTGCAGTTAGGAATGCCATTTGTTTTACTGTGTCCAATTCCGCACCCAAGAATGTTCTTGTCTGGGATGGTATCAGTCTTGACTTTTTTAAATTGACTGTGTATCATCCCAGGGCTTGTAGTAAGCAAATGACTCTTTGTAAATCTGTTGTCAGCTTGCTTTTGTTGTCCGCTTGTAACAGGCAGTCGTCCAGGTATGGATAAATTTGGATTCCCTGTAGCCTGCAATGAGCGATTACTGATGCCAGGCATTTTGTGAATACTCTGGGCGCAGTACATAAGCCAAAGGGCAATGCTGAGAATTGATAATGCTCTGATCCTGCAAGAAATCTGAGGTATCTTCTGCAATTTGGTCGTATGGGGACGTGCAGGTATGCCTCCTTGAGATCTAGAGTTACCAGCCAACACTCCTTGCCCAGCATGAGAAGAAGTTGCTGTAGGGTCAGCATTTTGAATTTTGGTACAATGATGTATGTGTTTAAGACGGACAGGTCGAGAACAGGTCTCCAACTTTTCTCTTTTCTTGGTACTAGGAAGAGTCTGGAGTAGAATCCTTTGCCCTGTTGTGTTATTGGTACTCTTTCCACAGCTCTCATCTTTGTTAATTGAGCTATCTGCTTTAGAGAGTCTGTTTTTTGATTTGGAGGTAGGTTTGGCATTCCTCTTTTTACTGGTAAGGTGTGGAAATGGAACCTGTAGCCTTGGTCTATGGTTTGCAAAATCCACTTGTCTTTTGTGATATAGTGCCAATTTTTCGAAAATAAGGCTAACTTTCCGCCTAAAGGTGCTGCTATTTGCTCTCTGGTAGGCGGTGTCAGAGTCAAGTCACTGTGATTGTCCTGTTGCAGTGGCAGTGGTTGTGTCTGTGCCTCTGTGGTTATTGCCTTGCCACTGGCGTCCTCTATAGGCACCTCCTCTGGATTGATTTCTGCCTCTAGAGCGTCTATTCCTGCCTCTGAGATTTTGAGGAGTCTGGAAAGGACCAATTTATGGCAGGCCAGTTCCTGCTAAACCTTGGGGGCTGAACCTGTAAGAAATCCTTAACTGTTTGTACAGATTTTGCCTTCTCTTCCATTTTCTTGATTACTTGCTGAGCAGGTGTACCAAATAGACTGGCCTTATCCATAGGAGCATCTAACAGCTTTGCTTTAACATGATCCGGCAAAACCTGTTCCTTCAACCATGCATGCCTTCTTATCACTGTGCCAGTCATGGCTGATCTAAATGAAGCCTCCAGTGCATCATAGCCACATTTTAAAGAATGGTTACTAACCTGCTGAATGTTATTCACCATTTCTAAAACATATTTCTTATCTAAGGAGTCATCAGAGGACAGCTTCTTAGTTAACTGATCAAGCATAAACTCTTGGTATTGGATCATGTGAAACTGACAGTTTAAAGCTCTAGCTGAGAGAGTAGCAGAGGTGTAAACTTTTTTCCCCCATCTCTCTAAGGACCTGGATTCCCTTTCAGAAGGGAGAGGGTTTTTTGCTGAAGTCGAAGCTACTGCCTTAGGCCCCTGGGATATAGTCTCAGGATCTGCAAGTGGGGCCTTGTATAGGTGGTGATGAGCGTCTGGCACCCTGTAAAATCTATCTGGTTTGGCAGGGGCTGGAGGTAAAGTATCCGGAGCAGTGCAAACATCATTAAATGCATCATCCACAACAGGCAGAACTGGAGGTATAGCTAAGGGCCTGTGTTGTGGTAAGTGCAGAAAGGTCCTAAGCCTTTTTCTTGAATGTGAGAAATCTTGTCCCTGCCATTGGAATTGTTCTCTCATGGCATGTAAGGTTTCCCCAAAGGAAAATTCCTCTGGTGGAGAGGCAGATGGAATGGATTCTTCAGCATCGGAATCTTCATAAGTAGAAAAAGGAGCCTCTGGCTGATCTGTAATGTCTGAGTCATCCGAAGAATCATCAGAGGACACTGGCTCGGGGGGCTCTGCTCTAGGTCTCTTTTCTGGAGGCTGAGAGGCCCTGTCTGGGTGAGATTGGGATCCCTAATTAAGGAGATTAAATCCTCTGCCAGAGTAAGCATTTGTGAACTAGAAGTGGGCCTATGTGAGGGGGTCTTAACAGGCACTGATTTGACAGTTTTGGCTGCTTTAGCCCTGACAAAGGCCTTTATAGACATGGCTGCAGGAGGCCTAGCAGCACCACGTGCTGGGGTAGAGACATCCAAAGGGATGGTGTCTGATAATTCACTAGGAACCACAGTAGTAGGCAAAACTTCAGAGGCCGATTCAACTAAGGTAGCAGGAGCCTCAGTAGTAGTCATGGATTCGGCTGAAGATTGACCCGTTTTCTCGGTTTCGGCCGAAACCGAGACACTCGCGGCTTGCTTAACCGTGGTTTCTGCCAAAACCGTGGGCCGCGAGTGTCGGTCTCTTTCTTTGCGTTTTTTAACAATATGGGTAGTCGGAGGATCCGACGGCATAATGTACGCAAAATCTGAGCCGAAAAACTGTTCAGCAAACTCCGACCGACGCCTAAGCATTCGTCGGTTGAAGGAAGCACAGGCTAAACAGGCTGCTACGTCGTGGTCTGGGCCTAAACAAGGTAGGCAGTAAGAGTGGAAATCTTTATGAGGTATTTGTTTCCCACAAGTTAAACAGTTATTTACTTTTTCTGACATCGGCTGAGGCAAGAAAGAGTCCCCAATGGGGTACTTAGCTTTTTAGAAGTCTTGAGTAGTATTCGGTAGTAGTAATCTCTGGATCTGACCGACCGGCACTTGCGAACAGCTTCTGCTTGAGCCGCGGCAAGAAAGACTGAGGAAAATGGCGTCGGCTGATGCCTTTATACCCGAAAACCAGCAGAGATGACGTCGGGTGAAGTGCGACATCAGCCGAAGCCGGACCCAGACTTTGGAATCCGGCCGACCAAAGGGCTGCCTGACGACAGGACAACCCATTTGTTATGACTGCAGATGCATCCTTGAAGGACATCCTGGCTTGTCTTGAAAAGGAAGTTTGTGAATAGTGGGAGTATTAAGCATACTTAGGAGGAACCCACCTAAAATCCTCCTTACCTTTGGGAGGAGGGCGAGGCTACCTGCGAATGAAAGCAGATTTAGATGGCTAATTCCTCTGGAACATAGAAATAGAAGAAAAAATGTGCATCAGTTCCTGCAAGGCCTTACCTTTATCCTGCAGAGACAAACTCAGCAACTTCAAAACCAAATAGGTTCTTATTATCAAGAGAAACATCCAACAGTTTAGCCTTAATATCATCAAGAAAAGGCTGAATATGAAGTCAAAAGTAATGCCTCAAAACAGAACCAAAAGCAGCTGCATCATAACTACATTTAATAGACTAGCGGGCTACTTGAGAAGTCCTTCCATTCAGAATCAGGAAGGACTGAGATAGCCTGCAAAGCCTGAGAAAGGGGCTAAAACATACTTAGTCATATGGGTCTGGTAATTAATAGCACAAAAGACCAAGAAGGTGGCAGTATATACCTTTTTGCCCAGATGTTCCATAGTGCTATTGTCCTTGTCTGATGGAAGCAGTTTGGTAGACTGCAAAAGCTTAAGAGGGTTTGTCAGAACAGACAGACACTACAGAAGGATCAACAGAAGGACATTTGCAGAGAAACTTTACACTCACCAAGCACTTTGTAATCTGTCAGGATTCATAGGGGCTGGAAGTTGAGAATCCAGGGGCACAGAAGCTGCTGAAAAGGTATCAAAGTGCAGCCAAGACAGGAGGGAAACCAGAAGGTTCAGAGGACTCCATCTGGAGGAGCTCATAATACCTCTTCTGAATGTCAGAAACTTTAGAACAATCCCATTTAAAAAAATTATATTATACAAGAAACAGTATCCCCAAAAGAGAGTTCTTCAAAGGGAGAGTCTGGGCTAATACAGTCTTCCTCCTCAAAGCCATGATCTAAGTAGGAAGAGATCTGAGAGGAATAAGGCAAAGACTCTTCACAGAATCAAAATCCTTATCAGAGGAGTCCTGTACTCTGGGCCTCGAGTGGGGTAGAGAACCAAGGGGGAGCAGGTACAGAAACTCCTTGGGGAGGCTTCAAGGCCATCAGTGGATTAAATAACCCCCGAGTAAACTCCTTCCATTCATGTTGAGGATCTTTAGGAGCAGGGGGAAACATTTTTTTTTTTTTTTGTTTTTTCTTTTGAGAAACATCTGCCCTAAACACCCTAGGAGCTTCAGGCTCGCAGACCCTTGCCTACATTCAACTAACATTGTAGGAATCTCCTACCAAACAAGAATCACCAAAATCCCCCTCAGTCCCTCTGAAATAATCAGCCAAGGTTCCCTCTCAACATCCAGAAAGGGCATCTGCAGAGCTTCCTAGGAGATGCGAGAGGTCAAATCCATGCCGGCCTCAGATATGGTCGTGACAGAGGAATCGGGCATAACAACCGGGCAATCCTCTGGGCTTTCATCAGCCTTGACAGAAACATCTGGAGGCAGCAGCCGAATCAGACCAGACTCTTTTGGCCTCTTTCTTGGCAGGTGGCCGACCTTCAGGACGGTAAGATTCTGCCATAGCACCGTGCACCAACAATTTAAGACAATGGTACTTCAGGTAAATGGACAAGGAGAACAGGCAACTATGCACAGTCTTAAGGACAAACACCTGACAAAGTACAGTTATGTAAAATCTTGTCATAACAGTAGAAGCCCTTCTCTTCACTGCTGCAATACTCTTTACTAAAGGGATTCCCTGCCAAAGGTAGCCCAACTTCCAGCCAGTATACCAAAGCCTTGGGTTTTCACAGATGTCATATTACACACGTACGCTCCCTGCTCAGAGCATAGGGCACAAAGGTGAAGTACAGATGTACATAGCTCAGACCTGAATAGCCCCAGGAGAAACAAGAGTCCAAAGAAAAAGGAGGTTCGTGTGCATCCAGAAACAGAAAAGAAGGAACAGAAAAAAAGGGGGAGGAGGGAGACAGTAAATACTGCAACAGTGACGAGATGGACATCTACAGACATGGTAAGATTTTACACAACTGTACTACATTCTCTCATACCACTGTTGCAGTACTCTTTACTAAAGGGAGTGTACAAAATCTCAAGAGGAAACTTAGGTGGAGGAAGGCCCAGAACAACCCCCAAGAAAAACATGCAGGATAGGTCTGGCAAAGCCAGCTCTCACCCTGGAAACATCTAATTTGCAATGCTTAGTAAAGGTATGGACAGAGGATTAAGTAGCAGCCTCAAGAAAGGAAACGGTATCCAAGCCCTTGAAAAAAAGCACCACAGGATTGAGGAGCTTTCAAACAGATGATCAAAGATGGTGTTCGGACTTGCGGCAAAGAAGTTGTGATGTATGTATGCCCATAAATCACGTTTATGCCCTGCGCCATGAGCAAGGAGCATACATGTGATGTGCAACATCTATGAAAACCTACGTTGGGCTATCTTTAGTAGGGAATCCCTTTAGTAAAGAATACAGCAACCGTGATATGGAAGGACATCACTCTGTCTGGTCATGAGAAGCATCCAAACAGAAGAGAGAATGCTCGTGATGATCCTTAAGGGGAATCTGCCTCCCTAGGTACTAGGCTATCGGCCCTAGGCCCTATATAAGCCTAGCCAAAAGGTACCCTGGCTTTCTCCACCCAAGAAAATTATTTTCCTGTGCCACTGTCAAGCAGAGCCACAGAAGTGATACCCGGGGTGAATTTTTTATCTCCCATCCAATCATCAAGATTGTTCTTGGAGTGCTAATGAGGAGCTTTGTTTGATATAGATAGGTAGTTGGTTCCAGAGTATGGGAAGTCTCTAGGACAGGAATCTATCCCTCCAACATGTTCTGTTTACTGTGGTGACAAGGTTTAGGTCCCTAGACCATGTAGCTCGGAGGGATTGGGATTTCTTTAAGTGGAGCATGTCTAAAAGCTCTGGGTTTGACATAGCTTTGTGTGTTAGGCAGAGATAGCCTCTGAGTAAGAGATATGTGATGGAGTAAAGCTGCATTTTTTTGAGACAGTCTGCGTAGGGCATCTGTTTGAGGCCGGTAATCTTCTTTTCCCTTTCCTTTTTCTCTTTCTGGATGACATGTAAACTTACAAAATTACAAAAGGAAGGAGAGAAGAGAAAAAACCCCAATGGGGCACTTATCTGAAACATGGCTCTGTAACCAGCACAGGAGGAAGGGCATTCAGACTGGCAGCAAAGTCGTTCTGAGGTATGTATGTACGTCACATTTACCGGGGAGCATATGTCTGATGCATGTCTATAAAATCCTAAGGTTGGACATTGGGCTATCCATGGCAAGGAAGCCCTTTAGTAAAGAGTACTGCAAAAGTGATATGGAAGGCTATGTATGTATTCTTACTGACTTTAAACATCAGGTACAGATAACCATTCTGTGTGAAAAAAAATACGGGCAAATTATTTTACATACTGTCCTAAGGTAAGAATTCAGAATTATAAGCAGAACCAAAACATCAACAATTGCTTGTCAAAACAGGGGTAAACTACCTCAATTATCAAAGTAAACTCTCACACAGGTAACTTGATGCAACATAAATGTTTAATACCTACAAATTTCAACTCACGCTCAACATCTTATCTACGCTATAGCTTTCCATGCCTGACTTCAGCTGTTTTAAGGCTGCTACTACAACTTATATTTTATATCACTTTGTAACAAGGGTCCCTATGGTCCTGACATTTGCCTACTAATGAGACATGGCTAACGATAAAGCCTTAATCTGTTATAACTCGGTACAACCTCAGAGTATGACTACATATGTTTAGGGATTAAGCCCCACCCCATTCAGAAAATGCTTACTTAGTATACAGCTTAGCGGGTTTAGGAGGATACTATACACATACTGTACCTTTTGTTTCAATGTGGTTTAGGTGTTGGTAGTCTTTTATAATGCTTCGCTGTTTCAGTGAACAATGACATTATGCAGGTTAATGGTTTCTTACAATTGTTAGCCTTCCCCCTGCCCACAACTTTTATGTGGTCAAGGTCTACCAGAGCTAAAACAAAAAAATGGGTGGCTATCATACCTCTCAACTGTCCAGATTTTTGCCACATATTTTTGGTCTACTCCTCCAGATATTTACAGTTTTCTAGCAAATCACTGAGGATTGAAGTCACTAAAAAATGAAGGGCATTTGAGTTTCAGACTTTAGCCCCTTTAGAAAAAGGCATGTTAATGCAAAACCTTGTTATTCTATCAACACTAACTTTATAGGAACAATATTTAAAATCTGTCCATATTTTTGGGTTTTTGACCCACATTATTTTTGGCTCTGCCCAGACTTCTTTCACTAAGAGGTTGAGAGGTATGGTGGCTACTCTGACTGCTGCCATGTAACAAGACATGACTGGTACCTTTCAGTAGCAGTACTTATTTAAGCAGCCATGAGCAGACAACATTCAGTTTTACTTCTATAGCACAGCCATACTACATAGCTTATGCAAAACAGCTCTCTGCTTGGGTTGATGATACTTTTTTGACAGTGTTCTTCACTGTGTTCAATGCAGTACTGCTCAACTTCTGTAACTACAAAACTCCCTGCACAGGCGCAGTATGACTATATTTAACCCCCAACTTTGAAGGATGCTAACCAACTTAGCTACTACAATTTATCAAAAATGTAGTTTTTGTCTCCCTACACAAAAGGACAAATATGCCCTAAAGAAGACAGCAGACTCCCTCAATACACACACAAAAAAAAAAAACACTTACTATAAGTAATATTTCATTTTTTTTTTATTTCTAAATTGCAATGACTTAATTTACTCACAGGCTACTATACTCTGCATCATTTAGTCTGATTCCCAAAAACAGTACCACATAATTTGCTTAGTCTCCCCAAGTGAAGTTGGTCTAACCATATGAGTAATGTCAGTTTAGGACATTCAAATGTGCATAAAACGAAGGGGAAGTGGAGTGTACATTACAAAAGTCAGCTTTTTAAACCACCTTTCTTTTTCTTGGCAAGTCATGCTCACAACTCTCTTCCTATACATCTGTTTGTGACGATAACACAAGGTCCCTTTTTCAGTCCAGCACTGAATTTTCAAACTTGACAGTTGTCAACCTTATTTACTGTATCAATTTTAAACAGAAGTTGCTAAATACTGAAACTAAAAAAAAAAAAACTCAAACAGCATACTGTAACATCCCAATCCTACCTACATTAAAGCTAAAAATTAATCCACTGATTTTTTTTTTTTAAGCATGGGCAAGGGTGGTGCGATTATTAGCAAATACTCTCCTTCATTAAGAAAAAAGGAACGAGATACCATACACATTCTACTTACAATTATTCAGTCCACTCTTTTCAAGCAATGTCTTTTTTGTGTTGCTGAGGTACACCTGAATTGATCAATAGATCAATTTATAAGACAACGACCCAAAGTCACGCAACCACACGTACTTGCAAACACTAAAAGAACCCACTCCAGACTTGCTTGGGATGTCAAAGCCAAACAAAATTAGAGCACTAACACCACTAGATGGGGTCTGTATGACCGTACTGAATGGACTAAATAAGCGTACGCTATTTAGTCGATCAGATTCTGTCAAAATGGCAAAATAGTGAAGTCACGGAACATCGAATTTTTTCCCAGGGAAAAAATTCAGGGGGGCGTCTTTGGGACTTTGCCATTTCCTCCACTAGGGTGCGATCTCAGAGTTGGTATATTTAAGTAGGTTGGGGGGGGGGGGGGCAAGTTTTTTTGTTTTTTTTTTTTTTAAACCGGAGCAACAATTTTTTTCCCTGGGAAAAAATTTGCTGCTCTGTTTGTTCGATATTTTGTTTAGATATTATCGGTACAATGAAATAGCATTCGTTATTTTCATCGTACGATAATATAGACGCCCACTAGATGTCATCTGTAACCATAGCAGTTTATGAAAACCATTAAAATCAGCTACAACTCAACAATGAATATGTCAAGAACTCAACACTCTCCTACAAAAATTCGAACATTAATCATTACCAGCAAATACTCTTGCTCCTTGACAATTTAAGTTACTTTAACATGGCATTCCTAATGATGTTTAAATATATAAATTAAGTTATTTACTATTGTGTATAAACACTGAAATTCATAAACATATGGCTTAAAAAGTCAGTAAAGGACCTCCACCCAAATAAGACTGCAACCAATCTGCAAACATCTGAAAATTAATTTTTTGTTGACTAAATTAATCCCACAAGCTGAAGACAAGGTTCAGGAAATAGAAGCAGCAGTAAACATACTGATTAGGGGAAATTTGGCCAGAACTGGGAAATATCCTCTACTACTCTTCAATAAAGGCCAAAACAACTTAGAAGTGCAGCACTACAGTGTCTGTTAATAGAAAAAGTAATTCAAGAAACAAGAATGGGAAGAGAGCTCACAGCCTTCTGATCTTTCTGCATTAAAGGATGACTATGCTAAACAAAGAGTCAACCACTCCTAATCCAACTTCATTTTGGGCAGGTTTGAGACAACTCCTAACCCCTTTTAAGTCTATCGAACCAAATTCCTTAAAGATCCATTTTTTTTAATCAATTTTTGTTTAATACCCTCTCTTTGCAGAACAGTGAGTGGCTAATGGCTCCTCAATCTGCACCCAAATGGCCCATTCATACTACAGTAGTGGGAGATTGGAATCCTTGGATGAAGTGAGAGCTCAACAGCCCATTTGTTCCTGGACAGGACTTCCCATTTAGCTGATCTGTTCTGTAGTAAGTGTAACATGATAGTAAGTGGCTTAGTTTGCTAGTCAGGCTACACACTCACTAGCTGGAGCTCGCCACCACCACCACTGAAGTGGCTATTCCAAGTTCTCTAAATGCTGCTGCTGTCCGAGGGGAAGCATGCCTCTGCGTGCCTAATTCCCCTTAATCTACTGTGCAACTTGCACATGACAGCTGGGCTCAACAGCCTTAAACTCCATACAGCCACCTCCCTTTCACCTAGGAAGGATGAGCCAGCAACAGCCACTCAATCTCATCCACACCTACAGGTGTCAAAGCTGCTGTTTGAACTCGGGTCATCAGACTCAGAGCTTTATCATCAATGTCATGGAACTCTCTTACCGAATCTTGATATCCTTCATTACCGAAAGTGCCCCCATAGTGTTAAAAGCAGCTATTGCTAATTTTTATGTTATTCTAGCCTAAATATCCTGATGGGGTGTACACAGTGATGTGATTTTTTTTCTGAGCTTTTTCTTTTTCATAATGTACTATGCGCGCCCATAAAATACAACAATGCAAATTCTTTAGTCTTACGGCTTTTCCCGGTTAGGGGTCGCCACAGTGAAGCCCCGACCTTCAAAGAAAGTACACCCACTCACCCACGTACCTACCTTCATGTCTTTTCAAGTTTACTCGACCGTGGGGAGGGCATGCAGACTCTGCACAGAAGGCGCTCTAGCCAAGACTTGAACCAGAGAACCTCTTGCTGTGAGGCGACAATGCTAACCACTGCATCACCGCAAACGCAAATTCTTCTTAGTATTTCCTTAAAATGGCAATACTCAGATGGTCACTGCTTATCCTAAGGCTCTAGGGACAATATGTTTCAATTTTTTTTTTCTGCGGACATTCTGGATTTATATTTTTAAACAAAATATAAACAGTTTACTCTTCTGCTGCAAATAAGATTATATTTTCTGAAACAGAAATTATCTCCTCAAAGTCAAATAAGCAGTTTCGTCTTCTCAGGCTAATAATGAGCTTAATTTTTTTTTTCTGATCTAAAAAGAATTACATTCCCAGTCAGTCTACTTCAGTCACTTACTTCACTCTGAGACAATGTATAAAAGGATTCTGAATCCCCGAAGGCTCAATAGATTTATAGCTTGGGCAGTAAGGGATAAAGTACAAATGACAACCAGAGCTGTGCATTCCTCTAGACTCAACATGTTTACAACCAGCACGGGTGGAAAAGAATGAGCAAATTCAAACAATTTGTTATAAAGACTTCTTACCCTGGTAAAGTCTTAAAATTGAAAGGTAAAACAGTGCAAGAATCAAGAAAAACATTTCTAAAGAAAGCAACATGTACTTCATCAATCACAAAAAAGGCTACAAATTGAGGAAGCTGAATAACACAGAAATCAAGGGAAGAGGAAAGTATTTTTTTACAGGACAGTGTAGGGACCATTCTGTAAGGAAGGAAATGTATTCTGAGGAAAGGAAAATGTTCTATTGAGGGTGCAGAATTATGAAACTAACCTGTTTACAGATCAGATTTTTATAAAAACATGAAATGTCTACATTTTGTCAATTCACAATGTTAGTGGAAAAGTACATATTCATTAAAAAATTATCCAGCACAAAGGAAGAGGGAAGAAGAATGTGTGACAAGATCTTAGAATTAATCATTTTAAAAATGTGGGTGTGCAGAATGCTGGTAAGCCCCCCCACACACACAAAACTGCTGAGTTTGCGCATTTCTGTTGTAGTTCACAATTTGAAATTTTGACACCCCCAATAAACTAGGCGAGATGAAAGTTTCATTGATGTTTAGCCACGGACTCAGTTATCCCTTGAAAATATCCTTTAATAACTGGAGTCTTTTCTAAATATCTTGCAAACATTATTCCTTTAACAGACCTCACAAAACATACATAAAATAATCAACCTAACATGAGAAAATCTGCATCTCTTTCCAGCTGCACTCCAACCATCTTAGTCACACTTCTGAGCAAATTAAATCTCATGGATCACCTGCAACTAATAACATTCCTCAAAATACTGCATCAAGGCCATTCCAAACTAGCCTTACCACTACAATTACTGCTAACTGTATTATCCAAGCAAATCGCATCACAAGTACATTAAAGCAAAGTTTTGCTGCTACTATACAAGGGCACATTTTAATATTGTTTACAACTTAGAATGCTACAGCACTGCTATAATCAGCCCTACCAACATATTACTAAATGTAGCTGCACCACAGATACTTGAAAAAGAAAATAAAACCACCAACTAGTGATCCAACACACAAGGATTTTAATATAAAAATGCACTCTGACATCTCGGCTTCACAGGCCTTCAAGGAGTATAACATTTACAATCCATAAACTGCCTAAATACATCTTTAAACAATTATACCTAGTAACACAAAACAATTAACTACAAACTTAAATAAAACACCTCCAATTAACTTAATTATTTAACCCTTTCAGGGATAATGCAAACTTTAAAATATATGTCGATTCCTTAAACAGCAATTTATTTTTTAAATCCTTTTCATTACAATATACATTAATTTGTTCCAAGATAGTACCCCTTAAATCGTCACAGTTTCCACCATGCATTTTATTAAAATGTGTTGCTATTGCACTTTCTTATTTTTAGCTAGGTCTCTGACATGTTCTAGCAACCTTATTTTAAATGGTTGCTTTGTTTCACCTATATATTTCTTACAAGGGCATCTAAGGGCATAAATAATGCCCTAAGTGCCACAAAAACTATCCTTAACCTCAAAGTATTGACCATTAATTTTTAAAGTTTGATACGTTATCCCCGAAAAAGACTAACTCCCTACAGAAGTGGTTAATGAAATTTAACCTGTTCCTAAATGTACTCAAAAACGAATGTGTATCCCCCCAAAATTATTTACTCAACTAGGACAACTACTTAGAACTAAAAGGCTTAGTAAAGTTCAGAAGTGGCACGCACACAAAATACGTGGGCACATTGTTTAATCAGGAACTGAAACTTGATAGCCTTCTAAAGGACTTTCTTTCAACAAGAATGTCTTACCAAACGTCAAAAGGAGCAGTTTGTGTACTTTGGCCCTAAATATACCACTGAAATGACACGGCCATATTCTGTGAACTATGGTTGCTAGTTACTACCTATATTTGAAACTACTGACAGTTAAAAAGCTAGATTTGTAGCCATCTCTTACCCATCTCCCATCACAGCAAACTATCAATATTAAAATGGTATATTCTACCACAAACTACACCTCAGCATGATTCTCAAAATTGTGCATACATTTTTGTCTATGAATAACACACACATGTGCACATACATGGGTGTAATACATGTATGTCTTTTCATCTAATCACAAACTACCACAAAATTAACCTAAATTACACTTCATAAAAAAAAAAAAAAAATCAGCAGGGTACAGATAATTACTACTGGTGTGGTTTAGTGTATTAGGACAGCAGGAATTACACAACAAATTAGTCTTGCACAGCATTTGAAAGTTGCTAATGTTTACCCACATGTTGTACTCCATGTCTAGAAGTTTGTGTTTATGCGCTAGCAGTGATCCAGCATGTGTGGTGCTCACTTTTCTCCATGGTTGTGCAACCATGGAATTAGTACATCTAAATAAGGGGTTGGGGTAAAACCTTTGAGTAATTCTCGTATATGAAATTTCGTATTGAATGCAATTCAGTGTAATGTGATTTAGATTAAATTTTATCATTTGTGATAAGATGAAAAGCTTTAGGTGAAAAGTATTACACACAAAGATATACATTTATGCGTGCGTACACACGCATGGTCCCATCTCTAACATATTAAAAGATTAGAGAGGTTAACAAGTTATGAAATGCACAAAAATCTACAAGAAATGAATCTAGTAGCCATACTAGCTGTTCATAGGATACTAAAGGTGAAGATAAAATAAAGAAAAATATAGGAAGTCACTCAAAAATGTATAAATATCTGCAATTTTTCTCAGTGAAGATGCAAACATAAAAAATGAAAAAGCTGTATAAAACCTGAAACTTTCTCTTTTCGGTAAAGATTCAGAAAAGTGTGATGTGGCAAGCTGTAAACAGCATACAACCTTCTTTGCTTCAGAAATGTAGAAGGGATTTGAAAAGTTAAATGGTTTCACACACAATTTAGCAAAGCTTATGGCTTCTTAGACTATTTGTGGCAAGAGAATTCTGGTTATGTAAGCAACTTTACTTTGTGGAAGTCATCTCAATTAAAAATGTTGACTAAGCTGGAAGTGATGGATCAGGAAGGAATTTCTCACCTAATGCAGACAGTTGAGATTTCTGTAAAGGACTGCACTAACTGAATACTTAACTCTTAAGAATCAGCTCAGCAGTTACTATAGTCAGTCTGTGCTTGGAGTGTGTGGCAGTTTTTTAAAGCCTTGTGGTAATGACTAAAAACTTTTACATGGACTGCAGATGAGAACAGACAAGTTGCTGCCAAGCATCAGTAAGCTCATGTTTATAAATTGACCTTTTTCAACTGTTAAATGGTCATAAAAGTCAGGAGGCGGCACACAACAGTTACCTGTTAGTGTTATTTTTTATGCCAGCTGTTAAAAATCTTTCTACATTTCTCTGCGCAGCAGCGTACTTTATCTGTACACTCAACTTTCCAGCTGTACTGCCTAAACTCTATTATCTTTTCGGCTTTGCCCAGTTAGGGGTCGCCACAGCGGAACTCCAGTCCACTAATGATTGGCAGTAGATTATGATGGTGCCGAGTTGCCAGCCCGACGCCCAAACTTCAGCGAAGGCACGCCAATTCACGCATGTCTTTCGGAGGCCACTCGACCGTGGGGAGGACATGCAGACTCCACACAGAAGGCACTCCTACCGAGAATTGAACAGGAGAACCTCTTGCTGTAAGGCAACAATGCTACCGCTTGTACCACTGCGGTATACTGTACTGCCTAAACTCTAAACTACATTATTGTATGGATTTTTTTTACTGTTTGTGTAACTGAATGACCTGCAGCTAAATTCTCATACTGCACACACTGCTCCATTTCTGCTGCAGAAGCTCTATAAGTAGCTAGTTACTTTACTGAATTTCTGTGGTAATATTTGTGCTTAAACTGAACCTGTACCTAGGGAAAGTGTATAATCAGAGCTACTACTTGCATATGTTTTTAATGTTTAAATTGCACACACACTGAAGAAGTGCTTTTATGACCTGAATAACTTGTGCTAGCTATACCTGAATTGCTTGTACTGACACAATTTTCCAATTGTACAACTGATTTAGTTTTTCTGGTATATCTTTAAAATCTGGCAAGTGTTTATTTCTTGCATTGCTCTCTTGCTTAGGGTTCTTAGCTATAAATCCTAGTCCACTCTGAAGTGTGCTACTTTACCCCGCCCAAAACCTTTCTGAATGTACTATTATAAAATAAAGTACAGTTTTGTACCTACCATAAATGTAGATGTTCGAGGATCCACATTGCTGCAGTCATAACCTGTGGGTAGTCCGCTGTCCTTGGTCAGCCCGAATACCAAAGTGTTAGGCTGGCGTCGGTCATAGTCGCTCAGATCTGACGTCAGTACGCAGTGGTACTAAAGCGCATGACCGACGCCATATCCTCAGTCTTTCCTGCCCCAGATGTCAGAAGGCCTAAAAAGGAAAGGCCATAGCCAAACATAGAAAATACCCAACCACCAATTACAGAAAAAATAATCACCCCAAAAGCAACACAGCAACCCTAAACTACAGAGGGGAAGGAGGGAGGGTAAATTGGACTGCAGCAATGTGGATCCTCGAACATCTACATTTATGGTAGGTACAAAAAGTACAGTTTTGTACCTACCATAAATGTAGATGTCCGAACAGGAATGCATCTGCAGTCCTTACAAATGGGTTGTCCTGTCGTCAGGCAGCCCTTCGGTCGGCCGGATTCCAAAGTCTGGGTCTGGCCTCGGCTGTTGTCGCACTTCACCCGACGTCATAGCTGCAGTTCTTCGGGTATAAAGGCATCAGCCGGCGCCATTTTCCTCAGTGTTTCTTGCCCCAGATGCAAGTTGCCCTCTTGGATAACTAAATTTTGGATAAATGCCAATGTTTCCAAATAGAAGGCAAACACAAAAAATAAGCATGTATGTACATATATACAAACAAATACACCATAAGAGATCCCCCCCAGCTAGCTATTAGATGGGCAAATACCCTAGGAATACCACAGAGGGGAAGGAGGGTGGGTAATCCTGACTGCAGATGCATTCCTGTTCGGACATCTACATTTATGGTAGGTACAAAACTGTACTATGTCCTACAAGGATGCATCTGCAGTCCTTACAAATGGGTAGAATACCATAGCCAAACTAGGGGAGGAGGAAGAAGAAATTATGGTGTAGTTAGGATCCCTTGCAAAACAGCAGTGGCAAACCCTGCTCGGGATCTAGAGTATAAAGGTAAGTTATAATGCTTGGCAAATGTATGCACGGAGGTCCAAGTAGCAGCCTCTATAATGTCCTTGGTAGCCACTCCTCGTAAGAAAGCTGTGGTAGTGGCTGTAGCCCTTGTAGAATGAGGCCTTATGTTCTGTGGAGTTTGCTTTCCATGGTAGGAGTAACAGAATCTAATGCAATTTCCTATCCACTTGGAGATTGTCTGTTTTGAAATTGCTTTTCCTTCCCTTCCTGTTGCATATGCTACCAGAAGCTGGTCAGTTTTTCTATTGCCCTTGATTCTGTCCAGGTAGTAGCGCAACTGTCTATGCACATCCAAAGTATGCAGCAGTCTTTCCCCCCTGTTCTGTGGATTGGGGAAGAAGGTAGGTAGGTGGATAGCCTGGTTTAAAGACATTCTGGATACCACCTTAGGCATAAATGTAGGATTTGTTCTCATGGACACTCTACCTTGATGGAAGATTAGGAAGGGTTGTACTGCCATTAAAGCCTGTAGCTCAGAAACCCTTCTTGCTGAGGTAATTGCCAGCAGAAAAGCAGTTTTCCAGGATAGGTGTTGAAGATCTGCTGTTGCTGCTGGTTCGAAAGGGGGGAGTGTCAATTTTTCTAGCACAAAGTTCAAGTCCCATGCTGGTAATGGTGGTTTCCTAGGAGGTTTTACATTTATAATTCCTCTCAGAAACTGCCTGAGTAGAGGATGCGAGAAGACAGGGGGATCGAAGCTGTATTCTGCAGAAATAGCTGATGCATGTATCTTGATGGAGGAATAGGACAGGCCTGTATGGAAAAGCTCTGCCAAATACTCCAGGATGTTGGCAATGTCTACCTTTGACATCTTTTCCCCTTTCAGTACTCCAAATGAGAAACCTTTTCCATTTTCCTGCATAGTTCCTTCTTGTTGAGGTTCTGCGGGCCTCAAGGATAATGTCTTTAACCCTTTGGGATAAATCTGGGTTAGTTGCTCTTGTGTAATGTTCCAGGCAGTCAGCTGCAGAGTTTTCAGGTTTGGATGCAGGGTGTTGTAGCCGCAGCAAAGGAATCAGGGGTAGTGTCCACATTTTCCCCCGAGACATGCTCCTTAGTAATGGGTACCAATGTTGTCTTGGCCAGTCTGGAGCTATCAGAATGATCCTTGGACGTTCCTCTTTGATTTTCAATAGCACCTTGTGCATCAAAGGAAGAGGTGGGAATGCCTATGCTGTCAGGCCTTTCCAACTGAAGGATAGAGAGTCCACCTTCCAAGCAAGTGGGTGGTACGTCCTTGTGCAGAATTTCTTGAGCTGGTGATTGAGTGGGGATGCGAATAGGTCTATTTGTGGCAGTCCCCATTTCTTTGTGATGACCTTGAAGATGTCCGGGTGTAGCATCCATTCGTGAGCATCCGAGGTAGTTCTGCTTAATATGTCTGCTAGGATGTTTTCTTTTCCCGGTACACAAATTGCTTGTAACTGAATGTTGTAGCTCAGAGCCATATTCCATAGGTCCAGTGCCATCCGTCATAGAGGGTATGAATGAGTGCCTCCCTGTTTGTTGATGTACCACATGACTGTGGTGTTGTCTGTCCTTATCAACTGCCCTTCTTGGAGGAATGGTCTGAAATTCTGGATTGCTAGTTTTACTGCCAGCATTTCCTTTTGATTTATGTGCAGGTGCAGCTGATCTGGAGTCCATAAGCCTTGTATGCACTTGTCCAGCATGTGGGCCCCCCAACCGAGGTCTGAGGCGTCCGTTGTGATGGTTTGGCTTGGTTGAATGCTGTGGAAGGGCAAACCTGGGTTTGACTGGCATGCCTGAGCCCACCATAGGAACTCTTGTTTCAGGCATGGGATTAGTGGTATTTCGGTTTCTAAGCTGTGCCTGTGTTGAGACCATAAATTCTTCAGGTACCACTGTAGCTTTCTCATATGCAGTCTGGCATGAGGGACCAGGATTATGCAGGATGCCATGAAGCCCAAGGCCTGCAGTACTTTCCTTGCTGTTAGTTTGTTCTGCTTTGTTAATGCCAAGAAGTAGAGAGGAAGTTGTTCTTGTTTTCTGCAGTTAGGAATGCCATCTGTTTTACTGTGTCCAATTCTGCACCTAAGAAGTTTATTCTTTGGGATGGTATCAGTCTTGACTTTTTTATATTGACTGTATATCCCAGGGCTTGCAGTAAGCAAATGACTCTTTGTAAGTCTTCTGTTAGCTTGTTTTTGTTGTCCGCTTGTATCAGGCAGTCGTCCAGGTATGGATATATTTGGATTCCCTGAAGCCTGCAGTGAGCGATTACTGATGCCAGGCATTTCGTGAACACTCTGGGCGCAGTAGATAAGCCAAAGGGCAATGCTGAGAATTGATAATGCTCTGATCCTGCAAGAAATCTGAGGTATCTTCTGCAATTTGGTCGTATGGGGACGTGCAGGTATGCCTCCTTGAGATCTAGAGTCACCAGCCAATACTCCTTGCCCAGCATGGGAAGAAGTTGCTGTAGGGTCAGCATTTTGAATTTTGGAACAATGATGAATGTGTTTAAAGTGGACAGGTCGAGAGTAGGCCTTCAATTTTCTCTTTTCTTGGTACCAGGAATAGTCTGGAGTAAAATCCTTTCCTTGTTCCATAGATGGTACCCTTTCCACAGCTCTCATCTTTGCTAATTGAGCTATTTGTTTTAGAGCTTCTGTCTTTTGATTTGGTGGTAGGTTTGGCATTCCTCTGTTTCCTGGTAAAGTATGGAAATGAAACCTGTAGCCTTGGTCTATAGTTTGCAAAATCCACTTGTCTCTTGTGATGTAGTGCCAGTTTTTTGAAAATAAGGCTAACTTTCCGCCTAAGGGTGCTGCTATTTGTTCCCTGGTAGGCGGTGCCAGAGCCAAGTCACTGTGATTGTCCTGTTGCAGTGGTAGTAGTTGTGTCTGTGCCTCGCTGGTTGTTACCTTGACACTGGCGTCCCCTGTAGGCACCTCCTCTGGATTGATTTCTGCCTCCTGAACGCCTATTCCTGCCTCTCTGAGTTTTAGAGGAGTCTGGAAAGGACCAATTTTTGGAAGGCCAGTTCCTGCTAAACCTTGGAGGCTGAACCTGTAAGAAATCTTTCACTGTTTGTACAGATTTTGCCTTCTCTTCCATTTTCTTCAGTACCTGTTGAGCAGGAGAACCAAATAAACTGACCTTATCCATAGGAGCATCTAATAGTTTTGCTTTAACATGATCCGGCAAGACCTGTTCTTTCAACCATGCATGCCTTCTTATAACTGTGCCAGTCATGGCTGATCTAAAGGAAGCCTCCAGTGCATCATAGCCACATTTTAAAGAATGGTTACTAACCTGCTGAATGTTATGCACCATTTCTAGAACATTTTTCTTATCTAAAGAATCATCAGAGGACAGTTTCTTAGTTAACTGATCAAGCATAAACTCCTGGTATTGGATCATATGAAACTGACAGTTCAATGCCCTAGCTGAGAGAGTAGCAGAGGTGTATACATTTTTACCCCATCTCTCTAAGGACCTGGATTCCCTTTCAGAAGGGAGGGTTTTAACTGAGGTCGGCTACTGCCTTAGGCCCCTGGGAGATAGTCTCGGGATCTGCAAAAGGAGCCTTGTATAAATGGTGATGTGTGTCCGGGACCCTGTAGAACCTATCGGGCTTAGCAGGGGCTGGAGGTAAAGTATCAGGAGCAGTGCAAGCATCATTAAATGCATCATCTACAACAGGAAGAACTGGAGGTATAGCTAAAGGCCTATGTTGTGGTAAATGCAAAAGGTCCTAAGCCTTTTCCTTGAATCTGAGAAATCTTGTCCCTGCCATTGGAATTGCTCTCTCATGGCATGTAAGGTTTCCCCAAAGGAAAATTCCTCTGGTGGAGAGGCAGAAGGAATCGATTCCTCAGCATCGGAGTCTTCATAAGTAGAAAAGGAGCCTCTGGATGGTCTGAATTGTCTGTATCATCAGAAGAATCATCTGAGGACACTGGCTCAGGGGCTCTGCTCTAGGTCTCTTTTCTGGAGGAGGTTGAGAGGCCCTGTCTGGATGAGATTGGGATCCCTTATTAAAGAGATGAGATCCTCTGCCAGAGTGAGCATTTGGGAACTGGAACTGGGCCTGTGAGAGGGGGGCTTAACAGGCACAGACTTAGAAGTTTTGGCTGCTTTAGCCCTGGCAAAGGCCTTTATGGACATGGCTGCAGGCGGCCTAGCAGCACCACGTGCAGGGGTTGAAACATCCAAAGGGATGGTGTCCGATAATTCTTGTGAAACCACAGTAGCAGGTTGAATTTCAGAGGCCGATTCAACCAGGTTAGAAGGGCCTCGGTAGTAGTCATGGATTCGCTGAAGATAGAACCGTTTGCTCGGTTTCGCCGAAACCGAGACACTCGCTTTGCTTAACCGCGGCGAAACCGGACCGCGAGTGTCGGTCCTTTCTTTGCGTTCTTAACTTGTGAAGTCGGAGGATCCGACGGCATTATGTACGCAAAATCTGAGCCGAAAAACTGTTCAGCAAACACCGACCGACGTCTAAGTGTCCGTCGGTTGAAAGAAGCACAGGCTAAACAAGCTGCTACGTCGTGGTCTGGGCCTAAACAAGGTAAGCAGTAAGAGTGGAAATCTTTAGGAGGTATGTTTCCCACAAGTTAAACAGTTATTCACTTTTTCTGACATCGGCTGAGGCAAGAAAGAGTCCCCAACGGGGTACTTAGCTTTTTAGAAGTCTTCGAAGTAGTATTCGGTAGTAGTAATCTCTGGATCTGACTGACCGGCACTTGCGAACAGCTTCTGCTTCGGGCGCCACGCAGCAAGAAAGACTGGGGAAAATGGCGTCGGCTGATGCCTTTATACCCGAAGAACTGCAGCTATGACGTCGGGTGAAGTGTGACAACAGCCGAGGCCAGACCCAGACTTTGGAATCCGGCCGACCGAAGGGCTGCCTGACGACAGGACAACCCATTTGTAAGGACTGCAGATGCATCCTTGAAGGACATCTGTACTATGTTCTTCGTCTCACATTGCTGCAGTCATAACCTGTGGGTAGAATCCCAAAGCAAAGGTAAGGGAGGTTGGCCAAATCAAAAAGCACTAGGAGCTGCTAACATGCCCTGTAAAACTGCAGTGGCAAACCCAGCCCTAGATTTGGAATAAAGAGGGAGATGGTAATGTTTAGTAAAAGTGTGCACTGAACTCCAAGTAGCTGCCTCCAAAATATCCTTAGTAGCTACTCCCCTTAAAAAAGCAGTAGAAGTGGCAGTAGCCCTAGTGGAATGAGGTCTAATCCCAGCCGGAACCTCCTTTCCATGATGAGAATAACAAAAAGCAATACAATGGCTAATCCACTTAGAAATAGTTTGCTTTGAAACAGGTTTTCCTTGTGAACCCAAGGCAAAAGAAATGAATAACTGGTGAGACTGCCTGAACCCTTTAGTTCTGCTCAAATAATAACGTAACTGTCTGTGAATATCCGAAGAGTGCAAAATTTTTTCCCCTTTATTTTGGGGATCAGCATAAAAAGTAGGCAAATGGATAGATTGGTTCAAGGCCACATCAGAAACAACTTTAGGCATAAAAGTAGGGTTAGTGCATGAGGATACCCTATCCTTATGAAAAATTAGGAAGGGTTCAACTGCCATTAGAGCCTGTAATTCAGATACCCTCCTAGCAGACGTAATGGCCAACAAAAAAGCAGTCTTCCAAGACAAAAACTTCAACTCAGATGTAGCTGCAGGTTCAAAAGGAGGTAAAGTCAGCTTTTCCAACACAAAATTGAGATCCCAGGAAGGAGTAGGAGCTCTACGTGGGGGTCTTATATTCTTGCCCCTCTGAGAAATTGCTTAAACAAAGGGTGAGAAAATAATGGTGGGTCACAGTCATAGTGAGCAGAAATGGCTGCAGCATGAACTTTCACGGAGGAGAAAGACAAACCCTTGTCTAATAATTCTGTAAGGTACTGTAGTGTAACACTCAAATTAGGCCGTGAAACATCAAAGCTCTTTGCTGTGCTCCAAAGAAAAAATCTCCTCCATTTATCAGCATAAACTTTCTTGTACTAGGCCGCCTGGCTTCCAAAATGACATTTAAAACTTGCTGAGGAAGCTGCGACCCCCCAGGGTCTAAAACAGAATATGCCAGGCTGTCAGATGCAGGGACTGTATCCTGACATTGAGGAAATGATTGCTTGCCTGAGACAAAAGGTGTGGAATTGTTGGCAAAGGCCAAGGAGGCTCCCAAACTAAACTCCTCAGCAAAGGGTACCAGTGCTGACGTGGCCAATCTGGAGCTATAAGGATCATGCAAGGCTTGTCCTGTCTGACCTTCAAGAGCACCTTGGGAAGGAGAGGTAGAGGAGGAAAGGCATAGACGTGAAGGTTGTTCCAACTGAAAGATAGAGCATCCACTTTCCAAGCTTCTGGGTGAATCATCTTCGTGCAAAATTTTGGCAGTTGGAAATTTTGTGGGGACGCGAACAGATCTATGTCTGGAGTTCCCCAAGCCACTGTCAACTGTTGAAATACATGAGGATCCAATTTCCACTTGTGGGGATCCACCAGTTGCCTGCTCAAAACATCTGCTAAGGAGTTCTGTGCTCCTGGCAGAAACCTTGCTTGAAGAGTGAAGTGCAAACTCAGAGCAGTCTCCCACAAAATCATAGCTTGCCTGCAAAGAGGGTACGAATGGGTTCCCCCCTGCTTGTTGATGTACCACATGACTGTTGTGTTGTCTGTTTGAATCAACACCTGTCCCAGTTGAAGTAGATCCTTGAAAGCCATCAGAGCAAATTGGACTGCTAACATCTCCTTCATGTTGATATGCAAATGTTGTAGTCTGGGAGGCCACGTGTCTTGAACCCATCTCCCATTGAAATGTGCTCCCCAAGCCATGTCCGAGGCATCTGTCGTTTGGATCTGACTGGCCTCTGGTCGGGTCACAGAGAGTCCCTTGTTTAGGTGACATTCCTGAGCCCACCACAAAAATTCCCTTTGGATGCAAGGTATTATCTGAATGACAGTGTCCAAATCGTGGCAGTGTTGAGTCCATACACTTTTGAGATACCATTGTAGCTTCCTCATATGTAGTTTGGCATTGAGAAGTACCAGAATACAAGATGCCATGAACCCCAAGGCTTGAAGGACTGTCCTTGCAGTCAGCCTGGACAGTAGGGATAATCGCTGAAAGTATAGGGGAAGATTTCTTTGTTTATCCGGGGTCAGAAAAGCCATCTGAGAGGCTGTATTCAGTCTCACACCCAGAAAGCACATGTCCTGAGAGGGTACTAGACTGGACTTTGTTTCGTTCACAGAATACCCTAGGCACCTTAACACTGCCATTACATATTGTAGATGCTGAAGTATCGTGACTTTGTCTTGAGCAAGAATCAGGCAATCGTCCAGATAAGGATAAATTTGTATTCCTCTTAGTCTTAAGAAGGCTATCACAGGAGCCAGGACCTTTGTGAAAACCCTGGGTGCAGTAGATAAGCCAAAGGGCAATGCAGAGAACTGATAATGAAAAGTACCAGCCCGAAAACGCAGGAACCTCCTGCAGCTGGGCCTGATAGGAATGTGAAGATAAGCCTCTTTGAGATCCAGAGTTACCATCCAGTGATCTTTGCCTAGCAGAGGCAGAAATTGCTGTAAAGTTAACATCTTGAATTTTGGGATGTCTAGGTATGTGTTGAGAAAAGACAAATCCAGAATTGGCCTCCAAGTGTTCCCCTTCTTTGGCACAAGGAACAGGCGAGAATAAAATCCTAGGCCCACTTCTGATGGCGGTACCACTTGAATAGCCCTCATTTTTAAAAGTAAAGAAATCTGTTTGTGAGCCTCCAGCTTTTGCTGAGGAGGCACGTCCGGCATGCCTTTGAAAGGAGGCAAGGTGTGAAAATAAAACTTGTAGCCTCGATCTATAATGTCCAACACCCATTTGTCCTGGGTGACCAAAAGCCAATTTTGCTTGAAAAGTGCCAACTTTCCTCCTAGAGGAGCTGCCAGACAGGAGGAATCTGGCAGCTGGAGATACAGGTCATTGGGTCTGTTTACGAAAAGGCTGACCCCTGCCCTCACCAGAAGATTGTGCAGGAGAACTACACGTCCTAGGTCTGAAAGAACCCTGAGCATGAGCTCTGCCCCTACCACGTCTAGATCTGCCCTTAGACTGGTAATCGGAAGAAGGATATGCCCATCCTTTTGCAGGCCAATTTCTGCTAAACTTGGGGGGCTGCACTTGTAAAAATTCCTTAACTGTCTGCATGGACTTAGCTTTGTCTTCCATTTTCTTCAAAACTGACTCCACAGGAGAACCAAAAAGAACTTCAGATTGGAGGGGAGCATCCAAAATTCGAGCTTTAACATGCTCTGACAAATTCTGATCCTTAAGCCAGGCGTGCCTACGAATAACTGACCCAGTGGCAGCCACCCTGGAAGAAGCCTGAAGAGCATCAAAACCACACTGCAAGGAATGCTTACCTACCTGATCAGAGGCATGAACTAAATCCTGCAATTCTTTACACACTATACCCTCCGCCAAAGCATCTGCCTTAGATTTCAACTGACTTAACAGAAAATTCTGGTACTTCAGCATATGAAACTGGCAATTCAAAGCCCTCATAGCTAGTGTGGAGGAGGTATACACTTTTTTACCCCACCTATCCAAAGCTCTAGAATCTTTATCCAGAGGAACTGGATTCTTTACTACAGAAGCCCTGACACCCTTAGGTCCCTGGCTAATAGTTTCTGGGTCAGCTCTAGGACTCTTATATAAATATTTATGAGCCTCTGGAACTCTGTAATACCTGTCTGGCTTGACAGGGGCCGGAGGTAAAGAATCAGGATTAAGGGAAGCCTCAGAAAAAACATCCTGAACAACATCCAAAACAGGGGGAATAGCCAAGGGCCTATGCTGTGGTAAAAACAAAAATTCCCTAAGCCTCTTACGAGAATCAGAGAAATCCTGACCTTCCCACTTAAAATGCTCCCTCATGGAATGCAGGGTTTCAGAAAAAGAAAAATCCTCTGGAGGAGAAGCAGAAGGACAGGAGTCCTCTGCATCCGAATCAGAATAGGGAGGAAAATCCTGAATATCCTCAGCTGAAGACTCAGAGTAATCTGAGGAATGCTCCAAACCCTCCACCTCTGCCTCCACCCTAGGCCTCTTATCTGGAGGGGGCATAGAACCTCTGATTAAAGTAATCAAATCCTCTGCCATTTTCAGCATATGTTTCTTATGAACAGAGCCTGCAGAACTAGGACTGATGCCTGTGCCAGAAAGACCAGAAGGTGCTTTAGTGACAGAAGTAGAAGGCCTAACAACCTTATGTAAAGAAGGAACTACAGAAACTTGAGAGGCCCCCTCGGCCTGACCTGACTCCTGAGAGGCCAATTCCTGTAATATTAAAGGCTCCCCCTGAGACTCAGCTGAAACCTCGGCTGGATCCACAGATTCCACCGTAGTTTCCAAAGAACCGGCGTCCGCAACGGACGACTCATCCTGCTTAGACTTTAACGATTTATCTTTTCGCTTCTTAGCAGTAGCGGGCCGGAGGATCCGGCGACATGTTGTAGTTGCACCGCTTACCAAAAACAAGTCTAGCACAATCTAACCTGCGTTTAATGGTGCGCTTATTAAATCTAGCGCAAAAGCGACACCCGACTACGCCGTGCTCAGGCCCCAAGCAAGGAATACAGAGAGTGGTAGTCCCTATGAGGTATCTGTTTCCCACAAGAAATACAATTATTAACTTTTTCTGACATCCGGATTTAACTGAGGCAAGAAAAGACAAAAATATTCCCCAACGGGGTACTTAGCCCAACTTGGTCTTCGGTCTGAAACTCAGAATACGAAAATTTCAGGACGCCGAACGGCACTTGCAAACGCTGCTTCTGATTCGGACCATGCGGCAAGAAAGACTGAGGATATGGCGTCGGTCATGCGCTTTAGTACCACTGCGTACTGACGTCAGATCTGAGCGACTATGACCGACGCCAGCCTAACACTTTGGTATTCGGGCCGACCGAGGACAGCGGACTACCCACAGGTTATGACTGCAGCAATGTGAGACGAAGAACATCTGCCTGTTGCTGCCTTAATGCTAACCCTCGAATCTCCGCTTTTCTCTTTTCCTAGTTGAACTCTACATTACCTACTCTAGCATACTGTAGCTCCTGCACAATGGTGTCTACAGGATTGCAATTGGCCACCACAACAAAAACGGTTTCTTCCCAGCAATTAATAAGAGTAGGTTACACATATAAAAAGCATTTAAGCTTTCTCTTACAGTGCTGTGTAGTTACGCAAGTCACCATTTTGGTCAGCCATACGGCTCTTTTCTACTTGAGTGTTTGCCTCTTTCCCCTGTAACTAAAGTACACTGACTCTTACATTTGGCTCTCTGACCCTAATTTTTACAGGTATACCTTTGTACCTTTCTGGCTTAGATTCCTGTTGAAAGTTTTACTTACTTGTCTGACATTTGAACAAGTAACCCTTGTAAAAATCCTCAAAATTGTATACTGTTGGTCTGTCTTTCCTGCTAAACATAACTAAAATTCAAGTGCTGAGTGCATATTTTAGGCCCTTGCATTCAACTTACCTCTGGTGTGATGTCTTGAGTCAATAAAGGTATCCCACTAACCACTCTTACTGCCTTCTCTTTTCCCCCATCCCACTCTTTCCTCAAACAGGTTAAACTGCAACAACTTGGTACAGGCATTGCTTAATCCCTGCTCCGCTTGCCCTCGCTTTGCTCGGGCTGGCTTCGCACCCCACCCTGCCCCAAATTCCTCCCACCCCTGGTGCACTTACTGGTACTAGACCACACCCCACTTTTTTAAACCAATCAGTAACAACCTGTCACTCAACAGCACCACCCTCAACCTGATCACCAGTCCTCTAACTCTACTATTCCTTCTGCCTAAGTTTCAAGTCTCATTCAGTAGGTATGCTATCACCCAAAATAGTCTCATTAACTCTACTTCCACCTGTTACTCATCCCATATCTCCTGATCACCTACAAATGTCAGTGTCATCCAGGTTTCCACTACCCTAAATTCCAAACAACCTTCTCATCTACAACAGATAATAATGCACCCTTACTCACTTCCCTCATGCTTACCTCCTTAACCCCTAAATACTACCATCTTACTAGACCTAGTTACATTAGTCCTAAAACTAGACACTATTACAAAACATTATTCAAAATCTTAAAACTCATACTCAGGATACACTACAACCTCACAAAGGATGGCGACATCCACCCAAACCCTGGTCCATCCCCACCTGTTAAGCCAAATCCCACCTACTATATTCCCCTGCCACCATAGCTCCAAAAAATAGGCCTAACTCACTGCTGGCCTGCCATCTAAACATTAGGAGCATAAATAACAAAACGCAGCACTTGCATGCCCTCTTAGCTGTTCATTCCCCAGATATATTATGCCCAACAGAAACGTGGCTAAAGCCTGCCCACCAAGGACCATGAGATTTTGCCACCAGGGTACAATATGCTTCGACTACACCATAACACCAGTAAGGGTGGTGGGGTAACCATACTTTACAAGTCTACCCTGTCAGCATAGACACCCAACAACCACCCCAGTTCAATAATGCTGAAATTCTGATCTCAAAACTACAAATTAATAAAAACAAAAATGTAAAAATTGTCTGTGTCTACATTCCCCCAGGGAGGAACACAGAAACCTTAGAAGACATCTTATATTGGTTATCCAATAACTACCCCCAAGAAACTTTTAGTTATGTACTCACCATAACTTCAGATGTTTGGGATCCATCTCGCCTACATTCTGAATGATGGTCTCTTATTGGCTGAGCTTACTATATCCCAGGATGATGAAACAAGATAAAAACAGTGGAGCTCAAAACCGTTCAATCCGTGATCCTATCTAGCCTACATTCTGAAATGATGGGACAGCCCCTAGCACCTGAATCCTGGGTGGCTTAGATGATGCAAGTTGCTTATTCGAGAAGAAATAGGCCTGAGTTAGATACTCTATCTTTGTGGAAAATCAAATACGGTGGTTTAATGATAGGGTCTAAGCCCTTGAGTTGAGCCCAGATAGCAAACCTCTTCCACTTACTGTGACTTCTAACTAAGTTTGAAGTGGAGGGAGCCAACGATGGATTAGCAAATCGGATCAAGTCTAAGGTCCACGGATCGCTCACATGCATGCTTTTCAGGTGGCTGCTACTGTGCGGTTTAGAGACCATTCGTGAGGAGAGAGATTGTCTCCTGCTTTTGTCCATAATACATTTTGACTTCTCGGATGGGATGTGGGTACCAGAAGCCAGGAGCCCTGACTAGCCTGCCCAGACAATGCCCCCCACCTATCTGGGGAGGCATCTGTCGTCAGGACCACTGGAGGGGAGAGAGGAGGGGGGTTTTCCCCCAGTTCCTGTGGGAAGTCTGAAGCGAAGCCCTTTGCCTTTTTTTTTTTCATTTTCCAATTGATGGAGCCTAGAACCTGTAGGACCATCCTGGCTGGGGCTTTTTGATCTCGAGATCAGCCCCAGGAGATGGTGGGCTTGAGGTTGTGTGAACACCCTGGGGGCTGTGGGTGAGACCAAAGGCAGAGCAAAAAAATTGTAATGACTGGCCCAGGCGAGAATGGATTGCAACGTGACCATTTGAAATTGATTTTCGTGTGGGATAGTTTCAGTCTGCTGAGATCCAATATTGGTCTCAGGTCCCCCTGTTTTTTTGGCAAAAGAACCTGGAGTAATTTCCTGATCGATTTGGTCTGTGGGGACCGGGGTTGGATGACTCCTTTTTCTAGCGCTTTGAAGCTTCTGGCTGCTATTTCCCCTTTTTCCCCCTCTCCTTTGGCCTTGAGGGGGGAAAGGAAGGGATCACAGCGGGTAAGGGTGTCTTTCACCCTTGGTCCAACAATGACGCATGGAAATGAGCCTCATGGGCCGAGTTGCAATTGGCCGTGAGGACGCCAACTGAGGCTAACGGACTGGGGGTTAGCTGCTGGTAGGTGGGGTACCGAGAGGAAGTCTGACTCCCTCTCCCAGAGAATCCCTCCTGGTAAAAAAATGTGCCATCGAGACCTAATTTGTTTGGGCGAGAAGGACTGTTCCCACGGTATCCGGGTGTTCCCACCCCTTGACAAACTAAATGGCGGAGGCTGAGCCCCAAGGCCTTGAGGAGCAGCACTTTCCGCCGCAGAGGGGGGGGGACATCCAGCCGCCCGTTGCCCAGAATCCTGGGAGAGTCCGGTCTCGGGATGCATGATGGCAAACTGAAGTGCAGGGACTGGAAAAGTCTTTGGGGCACCTCCTGTCTATATCAGAATCCGATTTCGAGAGAGGGAGGAGAGAGAAGGCAGGTTCGAGACCTCCTCCTCGGCCCCCAGGGGGGGGGGCGGCGGCTCCTCGAGGCGATGAGAATCGGCACACGAGGATACACCTAAATTCGATGCGTGGTTGGCGCCGAGGAGGGAGAGGAGTGTGTCGGGCGCGGAGCCGGCTCCGCGGGCAGTGGAGGAGCCGGGCCCGGCGACCCCTCTCGCGACGCCAGCCCGCCGGCTCCAAAGCAGCTCGTGCACTGGAGGCAGGGCGAGGCAGGCCGACCTCTGGAGGGAAGTCTTCCTTTCTTGCGGGAGGGGCCTGGGTTTCTTGGCAGTCGGGTTTCGGACTTTAATCAACCCTTTGAGAATCAATTTATTTTTCTCTCCTGGAGGACCCTTGAGGAAAAAGCGTGACATCGCTGCATGACTCCAACAATAAACACAAAGTAGATGGTCATCAGTAACAGACATCTTGGGTTGAGACATGTTGATACACAAATCTAGTCACTCTGACAGGAAAGTACACTAAATTTTTACTGCTGATATAAAAACTTACAGTAATAAATAATGCCAACTCTTCCTGTAAAAGAAACAGGTAACTCTAACCAATTAGTACAATTACTAGAGACCTTGTAAGTATAAAGATTAACAGTCCGGGAAGGCCCTGGATGGAGAGGGGAAAAACAAACTGAACCCAATCACACACAACAATTCCAAATCCAAATCGTACACAAGTTAGCGATAGCTGTTAAAACAGCTTTTGAGAGCAAAAACAGCAAAAAACTGACAGAAAAGTTAGTTTAATAAACTACTTAGCCCAGCCAGCTCGAGACCACGTCTTTCAGGGGGCGGGCAAAAGAGATCTGGGGACTGGTGGTGGTGCATCCTGGGATATAGTAAGCTCAGCCAATAAGAGACTTCGCTCTTTGGCATAAAGCGTGCAGTCGGGGGAGGAGGATCGGCTCCGAACCCATCATTCAGAATGTAGGCGAGATAGGATCACATAACATCAATTGTTCTTTGGAATTTCAACATTGACTGGAACACTTGCTCTTGTGAAACCCCCACAACCCACATAAACCTCTGGATTTACACAAATCATAACCTCTCCAACCAAGACAGGAAAATCCAATAACAAGAAAAGTACCCTAGACTGGATACTCGTCAATACCCATCTTCAATCCCATAAATCATGCACTTTGCCTGATAACCTAAGTGACCACTGTCTCACCTATGTAATCAAGCTCAAAGTAGACCGCTCCTATGAACCCATCGATAGAACATTAAGAAACAATAATTTTATTCCCACCAAGTTTCAAAATGAACTTAAGGCATGCAACTGGTCAATACTAAAAAGTCTCTTACTAGACGAAGCAGTAGCATACTTAACACCAAATTCCTTGCTGTAACTCCCAAGCTCCCAGCCGCTCTATTAGAACCAAAGTTAATATTGTACCATGGCTTTTTAATGATACCAAAACCCAAATTTCACTCAGAAACAAAGCATGGGGGCCACCTACCAAAAAACAAAAGCCCCACTTGATCAACTAAGATTCAGACAGCTAAGGAATGACACCAAAAAATCCATAACCTTAAAACAAAAAAGAACCACTACTACCATCTACTGCAAAAACACCAAAACAAACCTCAAAAGTTCTGGGCAGGAATAAACAAACTACTCCACCCAGGCCAAACCGCCACTCCCCCCCCCCCCCTCAGCTTCCCAACAAAAATCCCCAGTAGACATTGTTAACTTCAACAGCTTCTTCACAGAGAATATCCAGTCTATAGCCAGCCAACTCACTCCCAATGGCTAATTTTAATGCAGCCATACCCAGTACCCAAACAAAATTTACCTTCCAACCTGTTCCTACTCAACATATTCATGCCCTACTTAAGAAAACTACAGTTGTGTACACTTACCATAAATGTAGATGTTGGAGTGTATTTACTGTTGCAATCATCACATTTGGGTTATCTGCCTGCAGGTAGCCCTCAGCTGGCCTGAATACCAGTGTCTTGGATTCCTGCGTCAGATGCTGTCTCCTTCCATGACGTCCAGTCGTCAGAGGTATAAAACATGCAGCAGACACCATTACATCAGTTTTTCTTGCCCCAGATGTGAAGTGTCCCCACAATGGGAAGCAATTATATGTTATGGTACACCTCCATCAAAAAGCAAATACACCAGAAAGCTTAAATACACCAAACAAAAAGGAAAGGTAGAGCCACGAGAAGTCAGGGGGCTGGAGGGAGGGCAACCAAGAATGCAACAGTGAATACACCCGAACATCTACATTTATAGTAAGTGTACACAACTGTACTATGTTCTTCGTGTTTCACTGTTGCAGTCATCACATTTGGGTTGATTCTCAAAGCTAAGGAAGGGAGGAGGAAGTTAGAGAGCATTAGGGCCAGCTATTAAGCCCTACAATACTACAGTGGCAAAACCAGCCCTGGATTAAGAAAAAATAGGCATGTGGTAATGCTTGGTGAAGGTATGTACAGAGCTCCAGGTAGCAGCTTCTAGGATGTCCCTGGTAGGGACTCCTCTGAGAAAGGCTGTAGAGTTAGATGCAGCCCTGGTGGACTGTGATCTTACACCCCCTGTGGGGTAGGTTTTCCACGGTGCTTATAGCAGAAATGAACGCAATGGGCAATCCATTTAGAAATGGTTTGTTTTGAAATGTCCTTCCCCTCTGCCCCTGCAGCAAAGCCACCTAGCAGCTGTTCAGTTTTTCTGAGAGGCTTAGTCCTGTCTAAATAGAATCCAAGTTGTCTGTGCACGTCGAAAGAGTACAGTAGTCATTCTCCTTTATTTTGTGGATTCGGGAAAAAAGGTAGGCAAGTGGACTGATTTAGTGCCACACTAATCAATACTTTGGGCATAAAGGAATGATTGGTCCTGAGGGAAACCCTGTCTGCATGGAAGATAATGAAGGGCTCCACTGCCATGAGGGCCTGTAATTCAGTCACTTCTTGCTGAAGTGATGGGTAGAATGAAGGCTGTTTTCCAAAAAAGGAATTTCAACACTGCAGTTGCAGCTGGCTCAAAAGGGGGGAGAGTGAGCTTTTCTAATACAAAGTTAAGGTCCCAGGCTGGAGTAGGGGCTCTCCTGGGGGTCATAAATTATTGGCCCCTCTGAGGAACTGCTTTAGTAGGGGGTGAGAAGAGGGGTAAGTTCAGTATTATAATGTGCTGAAATGGCTGAGGCATGAATTTTGATTGATGAGAAGGAAAGCCCCTTGTGGAGCATCTCTGTTAAGTATTTAAGAATATGCGGTAAGCTGGGCACTTGTGCCCATCCCCCGAGTCTGGCTCCAGGAGTATCTTTTCCACTTTTCAGCATAGGATTTTCTAGTACTAGGCCTCCTTACCTCCGGAATGATATTTAGCACCTGCTTACTGAGGGATGCTACTGGAGAGCTCAGGTAATTAGCAAGGCTGCAAGGTTCAAGGTCTGAAGCTGGGGGTGCAGAATCTTGCCCTCCTGCTGGGACAGCAGGGAAGGGGTCTGAGGCAGGTGCCATGGTTCTAGCAGTGACATACTGCGCAAGAGGGGGTACCAGTGCTGGCGTGGCTAGTCTGGAGCAATCAGTTTTGCCTTTGGTTTTCCCTGTTTGATCTTTAGCAGAACTTTCGAGAGGAGATGCAGAGGGGGAAAGGCATAAACAGAGGCTTTTCCAGGTGAAGGACAGGGCATCCACTTTCCAAGCCTGTTTGTGGTGAGTCCTTGTGCAGAATTTGTCCAACTGGCAGTTCTGACGGAAGGCAAACAGGTCTATCTCTGGGTTCCCCCATTTGTTTCTCAAAATGTTGAATATCTTTGGTTCCAGTTTCCATTCTTGTGGGTCCATGAGATTACTGCTTAGGTAAGTCTGCCAGTGAATTTAGTTTGCCTGGCAGGAATTGAGCTTGTAGGTGCACTTGGTAGCTCAAGGCTGTGTTCCACAGAGCCATGGCTAGTATGCTGAGAGGGTACGAGTGGGTTCCCCCCTGCTTGTGTATGTACCACATAACAGTGGTGTTCTCTCTTTACCAATAATTGTCCTGGAAGAATGTGGTCCTTGAAGGCTGCCAGAGAATTCTGTACAGCTAACATTTCTTTTTGATTGATATGCAGGTGCATTTGACTTGGGTTCCATTTGCCCTGAATGAACTGCCCTGCCAAGTGAGCCCCCCATGCATAGTCTGATGCGTCTGTTAGGGTTTGGGCAGCAGGAGGTAGAGTGAATGGAAATCTCCTGTTGTGGTAGCAGACCTCTGCCCACCAAAGGAACTCTGTCTTTATAAAAGAAATGATAGGAATCATTGATTCCAGGTCCTGAGAATGTTGACACCATAATAGGCTTTTTAGATACCATTGTAGTTTCCTCATATGCAGTCTTGTATATGGAATTAGTAGGATGCAAGAGGCCATGAAGCCCAGGGCTTGCAGGATTTTCCTTGCAGATAGCTGGGACTTTGTGGCCAGTAGTTTGAAGTAGGCTGTCAAATGAACTTGTTTCTCTGGCGTGAGTTAGGCCCATCTGGGAAGTTGTGTTCAAGCTTGCTCCCAGGAATACAATTTGTTGGCAGGGTACAAGATGTGATTTCTTTTCATTTATGGTATACCCCAGTGAGGTTAGCAATTTTTTTAAAAACGTCAGATGATTTAATAGTATGTCCTGGCTTTCTGCCTGAATTAGACAATCGTCCAGGTATGGGTATATTTGAATATTTCTTTGCCTGCAAAATGCAATGACTGGAGCTAGGCACTTTGCGAATACCGTGGGGGTAGTAGATAAGCCAAAGGGAAGTGCAGAGAACTGACAGTGCCTGTAGCCTGCTCTGAAGCGTAGGTATCTTCTGCAAGATTCCCTTATTGGAATGTGCAGGCATGCTTCCTTTAAGTCCAAGGTTGCCAACCAGGCATTTTTGCCTAGCATAGGAAGCAGCTGATGAAGAGTTGGCATCTTGAATTTTGGGATTACCAAAAAGGTGTTTAGGATAGACAGGTCCGGGATAAGACATCAGGAATTATCTTTTCTGGGTACCAGGAAAAGTCTTGAATAAAAACCTTGTCTCCAATCTTTTTCTTGGACAGGTCGAATAGCCCTGATGCTTGAGAGAGAACTTGCTTTTGAGCCTCTGCCCAGTGATTTGGAGGTAGGTCTGGCCAACTGTTTGGGGTTGGTAAGGAGTGGAAGAGGAATCTGTATCCTTGGGAAACTATATTTAAAACCCATTTGTCCTGGGTTATGAGCTCCCAATTTTTTGCATGCAGAGCGATCTTTCCCCCTAAAGGAACAGTCAGTTGAGCAGGGCTTATAAGGTTTAAAGTTGAGTCATTGAGACAGTTTACCATAGGGGGAGTCTTACTACTCCCTGCTTTGGAAGTGAGAGCACCCCCCCACTGCTTAGGCCTTTGAGTACCTTGGGACTGAAGCCTGGGTGTTCTGCTGGTTCTGGGTTTGGACTGAGAAGGCCTGGAAGAGGCAGGAAAGGACCAATTCTTAGAGGGCCAATGCCTACTAAATCTGGGAGGCTGTACTTGCAGGAAATCTAACAGTTTGCATAGATTTAGCTTTTTCCTCCATCTTTTTAAGTACTACTACTGCTTTGTTGCCAAACAGGCAGTCTTGTTTTAAGGGAGCATCCAATAATTTAGCTTTAACATGATCTGGTAAAGATTGCTCCTTAAGCCAAGCATGCCTTCTCAGTACAAACCCCGTGACAGCAGCCCTGCAAGATGCCGCTAATGAATCAAAACCACATTGCAAAGTATGTTTTCCAACTTGTTCAGCAGAATGCATTATTATATTTTCAGCACAGTCAGGAAACAACATAATTTTCTGTTTAAGCAATCCAATAATATGCTGGTGATACTTTAACATATAAAACTGGCAGTTTAAGGCTCTAATGGCCAAAGTTGCTGAAGTGTATACCTTCCTATCCCATCTATCAAGCGCCCTGGAATCATTATTAGAAGGGGTAGGATTTTTGGCAGTAGCAGCCTTAATGCCCTTGAGTTCCTGTGAAATGGTCTCAGGATCCGTAGTAGGATTTTTAAAGAGGAACTTGTGAGAGTCCGGGACCCTGTAATACCTATCAGGTTTGCTGGGAGCAGGAGGTAAAGTGTCAAGGGCTAGGGGCCAGGCTAGATTTCGAGAAGGCATCTACAATGTCCAGTGCAGGTGGGATAGCTAAAGGCCTGTGTTGAGGTAGGAGTAAGAATTCCCTAGGCCTCTTTTTAGAGTCACAGTAATCCTGGCTTTCTCAGAGGAAATGCTCCCTAAGAGTATGCAAGGTTTCACCAAAAGAGAAATCCTCTGGACGGGAAGCAGAGGGAATGGAGTCCTCTGTATCAGAATCCTCATAGGTAGATAAGTGCAAATCCTGGTCATCAGAGAAAACAAAAATTTCAAAAGGAAATTCAGTCCTAAGCCTCAGAGGGAGAAGGGTGGCTTCCCCTAGAGTAATAAGGTCTTCAGCCATTCTTATTTGTTTTTTAGGCATAGGGGCCTGATCAAGCGATCTGGGTGTCGGTTTTCTGGGCATGGATCGAGTTTTAGGCATTGAAGAAAAAGATGGCGTCCGTTTAATATGCAAGTCAGTAGGCCTAACCACACCCTCAAAAAAGCCGGTACCTGCACAGTGGCTCCTGACCCATCCAAGGTAAAGACATTCGCAGGTTCCACAGTTGAAAAAGCATCTCGCAGCATTCCGGCCTCCGAATGGGTCTCAGTAGAGGCCTGCGAATCTGAAGTAGCGGGTATCAGGGCCGCAAAAGTGCCTCACTGAGTACCGGCGAACTGGCAACTAGCTTAGGTGAAGCGTCTTCCACAGCTTTGGACCTATGCAGTCTGTCTCTGTCTTTATCTTTGCGTTTCTTTCGGAATGTCGGTAGTCGGGTGGCTTATCAAAGCAATTTCTGGATAACTGAACCAAGTACCAAAGTATTTAGATGCAACAATGAACAGACGAATAGTACGAGGTTTGAATAAGGCACAAAACTGACAGCAAGGTACGTCGTGGTCTGGGCCTAGGCAAGAAATGCAATACGAATGAAAATCATTATGAGGTATTTGCTTTCCAAAAGAAATACAATTGTTACCTTTTACTGACATCGGTTTAGAGCAAGAAAAAGGATCCCCAACAGGGTACTTAGCTTAGTTGAAGACTTCGTATCTGAAACTCGAAAATGAAAATTTCAGGAGTCAGCCGACCGTCACTTGTGAACTGCTTCTGCTTCGGGCACAGCACGGCAAGAAAGACTGATGTAATGGCATTGGCTGCATGCTTTATAACCCTGACTACCTGAAGTCATGGAAGATGAGACAGCAACTGATGCAGGACCCAAGACTTTGATAATCAGGCCGACTGAGGGCTACCTTCAAGCAGATAACCCAAATGTGATGACTGCAACAGTGAAACACGGAGAACATCTGCTACAGCAGCACAGCAAGGACAAACTGTACCCTCCTTCTATACTTAATGGAAAAAACATAAGTAGTATTTCATTTCTGACTTTGTCAGACTTGGAGTGGAAAAAGTAAACAGTTCAAGATGACACATTGAGATAATGAATATACACATGTGCGCTCTCACACAATTACAGTGAGCCTTCAGTGCACTGTCAGAAGACACAGTCATGTTTAAAGCTACAGTACATCATACCATTGTTTCTAATCCACACTGAATATTTTCTTTTTTAGAAGACTCCCATTCTGAGGTTGTTTCTCTGAGGTTTCAAGTACTACCTTCAAATGAAACCCCCCGCCCTAAAGTCTGACTACATAATGCAGATACAGACACACTCGGCTGCAGTAAAAGAAAATTTCACTGCCCCATGCTAGGTCTCTGTGGTTTTAGTCCTCATACTTCATAAAACTGCACAACAAGAACATCTAGCTGGTACTGCTGTACCTGCTGATAATGCTCTTTACAAAGAATAAAATGGCAATGAATATGTAAGCTTCCATATCCGTAACTGCCTATGCAAGCCATGACAGAAATCAACTTTCTTCACTTCAATTCATCAGGGAAATATAGAGGTCCAACACCATACACCTTCATGGGAATTGCTGTGCAGAGTCTGCTGCCCAATTTTCTGTAGATGGTCCCAGATCCTGCTCTGTAAAGGGAATAAATCTGCTCATCTCACACAGGAGACACATTTTCGCTGCAGTGATGTACCTGTGAGGTGACACTTTTTTTTGGTTATACAAAGGATAACACATTCTGCTCGGACTACTGCCAAGTTGTCCAAAAATACATAGAGTACAGATATTCTTGACAAGACGGCTCTGATCTGTACCCGTGCAGTCAATAGTGAGGACTATGCAGACTGCTAATACGAGTTTAAAGTATGCACTCAAGCCCATAAAAGCTATTCTTACAATCAGTTCCAAAAGGCCTTATGTAAGCCTGAAGGAAGAGCAAAGTACAGTTTTGTACCTACCATAAATGTAGATGTTCGAGTATATACACTGCTGCAGTCATTACACTTGGGTTATCCTGCCGTCAGGCGGTTCCCCAGTCAGCCTGAGTTCCAAAGTCTTGGTCCGACGTCGGCTGCTGTCGCCTCCTCCCTGACGTCAGAGCGACAGGGGTATTTAAGATGCAGCCGATGCCATTTTCTTCAGTTTTTCTTGCCCCAGATGTCAGGTGTCCCCAAAAAGGTAGGCAATTCAAATTGCTAATAAAACACACACAAGAAAAGCAAACAACAACTTTCGGTTACCAGCAAATACTCCCCATAGGTAGTGAAGGGTAGAAGACATAGGGACGTACCAGCAAGTAAGAGGGGAAGGAGGGAGGGTAACCTGGACTGCAGCAGTGTATACACTCGAACATCTACATTTATGGTAGGTACAAAACTGTACTATGTTCATCGTGTTACACTGCTGCAGTCATTACACTTGGGTAGAATACCAAAGCTGAGGTAGGGTGGCTGGTTCTATAAGGCATTAGGTGTGGCTATAAGGCCCTGCAGCACTGCAGTGGCAAAGCCAGCTCTGGATTTGGAGTATAGAGGCAGATGTTAATGCTTGGTGAAGGTATGTACTGAACTCCAAGTTGCTGCTTCCAAAATATCCTTGGTAGGTACTCCTTCTGAGGTAGGCAGTTGAAGTGGCTGTTGCCCTGATGGAGAGAGATCTAATGCTGCTAAGTACAGGTTTCCATGGTGTGTACAGCAGAAACGTATACAATGTCCTATCCATTTTGAAATAGTCTGTTTTGAAATGGCTTTTCCCTGTGCTCCTGCAGCATATGCTACCAATAATTGCTCAGATTTTCTGAATGCTTTGGTTTTGTCCAAGTAGAAGCGTAACTGCCTGTGTATGTCCAAAGAATGCAGTAGTCTCTCCCCTTTATTCTGTGGTTTTGGATAAAAAGTTGGCAAGTGAAGAGTTTGGTTTAGAGCCACACTTGATACCACCTTTGGCATAAACGTAGGGTTAGTTCTTAAGGACACCCTGTCTTGGTGGAAAATGAGGAAAGGTTCCACTGCCGTTAGTGCCTGTAATTCTGAAACACTTCGTGCTGATGTTATTGCCAGGAGCAGAGCAGTTTTCCAAGAGATATATTTTAAATCTTCTGTGTTAGCTGGCTCAAAAGGAGGTAAAGTTAATTTTTCCAACACGAAGTTGAGGTCCCAAGTTGGAGTAGGTGCTCTACAGGGCGGTCTTATGTTTTTAGCCCCTCTGAGGTACTGTTTTAGCAAAGGATTAGGGAAAATAGGAGGATCCATGTTGGAATGAGCAGAGATGGCATAGGTGTGGATCGTGATGGATGAAAAGGTGAGGCCTTTGTCCAGCATCTCAGTTAAATATTGTAGTATCTGAGGAATGTTTGGGACAAGAGGGTCAAGGCTGTGAGCCTGGTTCCAGGCACAGAATCTCTTCCACTTATCCGAATAAGCTTTCTGGCCTCCAGAATGACATCCATAACAGCTCCGGAGAGAGGCATTGCTTGCTTGACTAGGGAATCTTCCATGCAGCTAGGTTTAAGGTCTTCAGCTGGCTATGAAGTATTTGATTGTTGTGCTGAGTCGGCAGATGTGGGATTGGAGGCAAAATCCATGGTGGTCCTTATGCTAAATTCTTTAAGATTGGGTACCAGTGCTGGTGAGGCCAGTCTGGTGCAATCAGGATCATCTTTGGCTCTTCTTGCCTGGATTTTATGAGTACCTTTGGAAGGAGAGGTAGTGGTGGGAAAGCGTATACTTGTAGGTTTTTCCAGCTGAATGAGAGAGCATCCACGTTCCATGCTTGTGGATGGTAACTCCTTGTGCAGAATTTCTGTAGCTGGCATTTCATTGGGGATGCAAACAGATCTATGTCCGGGCTCCACCATTTCTGTGTTATCATTCTGAATATTTGTGGATTCAATTCCCATTCGTGGGGATCCATGATGTTTCTGCTTAAGTCGTCTGCCAGTGTGTTTTTCTCTCCTGGCAGGAATTGTGCTTGCAGATGAACTTGATAGTTTAGAGCTGTGTTCCACAAAGTCATGGCTTGTCTGCAAAGGGGGTAGGAGTGAGTGCCCCCTTGATTGTTTATGTACCACATAACTGTGGTGTTGTCTGTCTTTAGTAGTAGTTGTCCTGGATGCAATAAGTCCTTGCTATAAGGGCATTTTGTACAGCTAGCATCTCTTTGATTGATGTGAAGATACCTTTCTTCTGCGGGCCGCTTGCCCTGAATACATTTTCCTGCCATGTGTGCTCCCCAGGCGTAATCTGATGCATCTGTTGTCAGTGTTTGCCTGGCTGTGGGTTGGGCTGTCCCTTGTTGAGGTGACAAGCTTGAGCCCACCATCAAAACTCCTGTTGAAGGCAAGGAGTTAGTGGTATAACTGTTTACAAACTTTGACAGTGTTGAGACCAGACACTCTTTAGGTACCATTGTAGTTTCCTCATATGCAGTGTGGCATATGGAATTAGTAGTATGCAAGATGCCATGTAACCAAAGGCCTGCAGAAATTTTCTTGCAGGGAGCTGGGTCCTTGTCATCAACTGAAAGTATTGAGTCAGTTGTCCTTGTTTGTCTGGCGTCAGATAAGCCATCTAGGCAGTTGTGTTCAAGCTGGCACCCAGGAATATTATCCCTTGTGACGGCACTAGTTTTGATTTCTTTTCGTTTACTGTGTACCCTACGCAACTTAACTTTTTTACAAACGCCAGATGCTTTAGAAGAATGTCCTTGCTCTCTGCTTGAATCAGGCAGTCCAGGTACGGATAAATTTGAATTCCTTTCGGTCTGCAAAATGCAATTACTGGTGCCAAGCACTTTGTGAAGACCCTGTGCGCAGTAGATAAGCCCAAAGGCAGTGCAGAGAATTGATAGTGCATTGAACCAGCTATGAATCTGAGGTATCTTCTGCAGTTTTGTCTGATAGGGACATGCAGGTATGCCTCCTTGAGGTCCAAGGTCACGAGCCAAGCTTTCTTGTCCAGCATGGGAAGAAGCTGCTGTAGTGTCAACATTTTGAATTTCGGAACATCCAAGCAAGTGTTTAGAGAAGAAAGATCCAGAATGGGCCTCCGGGCTTTGTCCTTTCTGGGAACCAGAAAGAGTCGAGTAGAATCCTTGTCCTTGCTCCTGTGGTGGTACCTTTTGAATAGCTCTCATGTCCATGAGTGCTGTAATTTGTTTTTGAGCCTCTGCCCATTGATTTGGTGGCAGATTTGGCATTCCTTTTAACCTTGGCAGTGTGTGAAAGTGGAACCGGTAACCTTGAGATACAATGTTGAGAACCCATTTGCCTTTGGTGATCATATGCCAACTGTGATAGAAAAGTGCCAGTTTTCCTCCCAAGGGGACTGCCAAGAGAGAGCTGTTTGACAGCTGTAGTGGGAAGTCATTGGGGCTGCTTTTTATATGGTTGTGGCCTGTCTTCCCCTTCTTTCTGGCCTGATGCACCCCATTGTTGAGGCCTGTAAGGACCTTGCGGTTGACCTCTACCTCTTGGATGTCTGTATCTGCCCCTTTGAGGTCTGTCTGTAACTGGAAAGGACCAATTTTTTGTTGGCCAATTTCTGCTAAATCGAGGAGGCTTAAAATGTAAGAAATCCTTCACTGTTTGCATAGATTTTGCCTTATCCTCCATTTTCTTTAATACCTCTTCTGCCTTAACTCCAAATCCTGCTGCAAAGGTGCATCCAATAGTTTTGCTTTACCATGATCTGGTGAAGTACAGTTTTGTACCTACCATAAATGTAGATGTTCGAGTGTACACCCTGCTGCAGTCATCACACTTGGGTTATCCTGTCGTCAGGCGGTCCCACAGTTGGCCGGAATTCCAAAGTCTTGGTCCGGCGTCAGATGCTGTCGCTTATTCCCTGACGTCAGTGCGCCAAAGGGTATACATAATGCATCCAACGTCATTTTCTTCAGTTTTTCTTGCCCCAGATGTCAGGTGCCCCCAAAAAGGTGGTCAGTAATAAGTACCAATTCAAGAAATTTTAGCACAAACACAAAATCCCTCCAGCTATAAGCAAATACATCAGGAAGGTATTGTAGAGATTTACCCAGTTAGATCAGAGAGGATGGAGGGAGGGTAACCTGGACTGCAGCAGGGTGTACACTCGAACATCTACATTTATGGTAGGTACAAAACTGTACTATGTTCATCGTGTTACCTTGCTGCAGTCATCACACTTGGGTAGAATCCCAAAGCTAAGGATGGGTGGAGGAGTCATAGAGGGTTAGAGGAGGCTAGAAGGCCCTGCAGAACTGCAGTGGGAAACCAGCTCTAGTCTTAGAGTAAAGTGGTAAGTCAGTGTTTGGTAAAGGTGTGTACTGAACTCCAAGTTGCAGCTTCCAAAATCTCCTTGGTTGGAACCCCCCTGAGGAAGGCTGTAGATGTAGCTGTTGCCCTGGTAGAGTGGGGCCTAATGGTAGCAGGAACTGGTTTTCCATGATGGGTATAGCAAAAACGAATGCAATGTCCTATCCATTCAGAAATGGTTTGTTTTGATATAGCCTTCCCTTGTGAAGCTGTAGCATAGGATACAAAGAGCTGGTCAGATTTTCTGAAAACCTTAGTTTTATCCAAGTAGTAATGAAGTTACCTGTGAATGTCCAAGGAATGCAGGAGTCTTTCCCCTTTGTTCTGTGGATTTGGGAAGAAGGTGGGTAAGTGGATGGTTTGATTTAAAGCCACACTGGGAAACCACCTTAGGCATGAAGGAAGGATTAGTTCATAGAGAAACTCTGTCTTGATGGAAAATGAGGAAAGGTTCCACTGCCATTAGTGCCTGCAGCTCTGAGACTCTACTAGCTGAAGTTATTGCTAGCAGCAGGGCAGTCTTCCATGATGGAAACTGTAGATCTGCAAAGAAAGCTGGTTCAAAGGGAGGTAGCGTTAAGTTTTTCCAGAACAAAATTGAGGTCCCATGTTGGTGTAAGTGCTCTCCTGGGGGGCCTAATGTTTTTTGCCCCTCTGAGGAACTGCCTTAGAAGTGGATGTGAAAATAAGGGTGGATCCGTGTTGTAGTGGGCTGAAATAGCGGGTGCATGGATTTTAATGGAAGAAAAAGAAAGTCCTTTGTGCAACATCTCAGTTAAGTACTGTAGAATCTGAGGCATGTGAGGCTGAAGTGTGTTTTGGCCTTTAGCTTGGTTCCAGGTGCAAAACCTTTTCCATTTGTCCGAGTAGGCCTTCCTGGTGCTGGGCCTCCTAGCTTCCAGAATAACATCCATAACTGCTTGGGAAAGAGGAGCTGGCTGGATGCTTAGGTGATTTGCCATGCAGCCAGATTTAAGGTTTTGAGCTGGCTGTGCAGAATCTGATTGTTTTGCTATGTGAGCAAATGGGCAATTTGTGGTAAAATCCAAGGTGGGCCCTGGGCCATATTCCTTAATAGTGGGTACCAGTGTTGGCGTGGCCAGTCTGGGGCTATGAGTATCAGTTGTGGTCTCTCCTTTCCGAAGCACCTTTGTGAGGAGAGGCAATGGAGGGAAGGCATATACTGGCAGGTTTTTCCAACTGAATGAGAGTGCGTCCACTTTCCAAGCTTGATGGTGAAGTGTCCTTGTACAAAATTTTGTTAGCTGATAGTTTTGGGGGCTGGCAAACAGGTCTATGTCTAGAAGGCCCCATTTTTGAGTTATCATTGCAAATACTTGTTAATCCAGTTTCCACTCGGGATCCATGATGTTTCTGCTGAGGTCGTCTGCCAATGTGTTCTTTTTTCCTGGCAGGAATTGAGCTTGTAACTGAACTTGGTAAGCCAGTGCTGTGTTCCAAAAGGTCATTGCTTGCCTGCATAGAGGGTAGGAGTGTGTACCCCCTTGTTTGTTTATGTACCACATTACTGTGGTGTTGTCCATCCTTATTGTAAGTTGTCCTGGATGTAACAGGTTCTTGAAGCTGTCAGAGCATTCTGTACAGCTAGCATCTCTTTTTGATTGATGTGCAGATTCCTTTGATCTGCAGTCCATATGCCTTGAATGCACTGTCCTGCCATGTGTGCCCCCCAGGCGTAGTCCGATGCATCTGTTGTCATAGTTTGCCTGGCTGGGAGCAAGGTGAAAGGCTGACCCTTGTTGAGGTGACATGCCTGTGATCACCATAGGAACTCCTGTTGTAGGCAGGGAATGAGAGATATCATTGTGTCCAAGCTGTGGCTGTGTTGAGACCATACACTTTTTAGGTAGCACTGTAATTTCCTCATATGCAGCTTTGTAAATGGTATTAGTAGTATGCAAGATGCCATGAAGCCCAAGGCCTGCAGAATTTTTCTTGCAGGGAGTTGGGTCTTTGTTGCCATTGTTTTGAAATATTGAGTCAGTTGTAGTTGTTTGTCTGGCGTCAGATAAGCCTTCTGGGCCGTTGTATTCAAGCTGGCACCCAGGAATGTCATATTTTGTGAGGGTACTAGTTTTGATTTCTTTTCGTTTACTGTGTACCCCAGGCAACTTAGATGTTTCACAAAAGCCAGATGTTGTAAGAGGGTGTTCTTGCTTTCTGCTTGGATGAGGCAGTCGTCCAGGTATGGGTATATTTGAATTCCTCTTTGTCTGCAGTATGCAATTACTGGTGCCAGGCATTTTGTGAAGACTCTGGGCAGTGCACAGAACTGGTAATGGGTTGAACCTGCAATGAAACGGAGGTATCTTCTGCAACTTTGTCTGATAGGGACATGCAGGTATGCCTCCTTGAGGTCCAACGTTACTAGCCATGCTTTCTTGCCCAACATGGGAAAAAGCTGCTGTAGTGTTAGCATCTTGAATTTGGGTACTTGTAAGAAGGTGTTTAGAACTGAAAGGTCCAGAATTGGTCTCCAGGCATTGTCCTTTCTGGGGACTAGAAAGAGACTTGAGTAAAATCCTTGGCCTTGCTCTCGTGTAGGTACCAGTTGAATCGCTCATGTCCATGAGAGCTGTAATTTGTTTTTGTGCCTCTGCCCATTGATTTTGTGGCAGGTTTGGCATTCCTCTTTTCATTGGCAAGGTGTGGAAATGGAATCTGTATCCTCGTGAAATTATGTCTAGGACCCATTTGTCCTTTGTGACAATGTGCCAGTTGTCTGAAAAAAGTGCGAGGTTTCCTCCCAAGGGAGCTGCCAAGAGAGTTGTTGCTTGGCCAGATGAGGTGCAAGTCATTGAGTTTGCCTTCTGGTAGCTTGGGACCTGCCTTCTCCTCCCTTCTGTGTTGCAGTGCCCCACTGTCGAGGTTTGTATTGGGCTTGTGGTTGTCCTCTGCCCCTTGGGCATCTGTATTTACCCCTCTGTGGTCTGTCAGTAGCTGGAAAGGACCAATTTTATGCTGGCCAATTTCTGCTGAAGCGAGGGAGCTGTACCTGTAGAAAATCTTTGACTGTCTGCATAGATTTTGCCTTATCCTCCACTTTCTTTAAGACTTCTGCTTTAACTCCAAACAGAACATCCTGCTGTAAGCATCTAGAAGCTTTGCTTTAACATGATCAGGCAGAGTTTGTTCCTTCAACCAAGCATGCCTACGTATAACAGACCCAGTGACAGCTGCTCTGCAGGAAGCCTCCAAAGAATCAAACCCACATTGTAAAGTATGTTTGCCCACCTGTTCAGTTGCATGCAACAGATCCTGCATTTCTTTCAATTCAGACTGTTGAGGGAGTATGCTCATTTTTTGTTTTAACTGAGACATTAGAAATTGCTGATATTTTAGCATGTGAAATTGGCAATTTAGTGCTCTCATAGCTAGACTGGCTGAGGTGTAAACCTTTTTCCCCCACCTGTCTAGAGCTCTGGAGTCCCTTTCAGAGGGTACATGATTTTTGCCATAGAAGCCTTAGCCCCTTTGGGACCCTGGGAGATAGTCTCTGGATCAGCAACAGGGCTTTTATAAAGGAATTTCTGGGAATCAGGCACTCTATAGTATCTGTCTGGTTTGGCTGGGGCAGGAGGCAGAGAATCTGGGTTCAAACTGGATTCTAAATAAACATCATCCACAATGTCTAAAACTGGGGGGATGGCAAGTGGTCTGTGCTGGGGGAGTAAAATAAACTCTCTGAGCCTTTTCTTTGAGTCAGAGTAGTCCTGACCTTCCCAGTGAAAATGTTCCCTCACAGTGTGTAAAGTTTCCCCAAAGGAGTAGTCTTCAGGAGGAGAAGCTGAGGGAATAGAATCCTCAGCATCAGAATCTTCATAAGGGGAGAAGGAGTAATCTTGGTCCTCAGAGGAGCCTGAGGAAATAGACACTTTATCAGAGGAGGCATAATCTTCCTCTTGTCTAGGCCTTTTGTCGGGTGGGGGGTTGGGAATCCCTGATTAAAGAGATCAAATCTTCAGCCATTTTAAGCATCTGTTTCTTAGGCATGGGGCCTTGAACTGGAGACTGAAGTGCAGTCTTTTTAGGTTTAGTAGGAGTCAAGCTTAGGATACGTTTTTATGGTGAGCGTCGGTCTGAAGATGCCTTCAGAAACTGAAGGTGTTTCTGCAGCACCGACATTTTTCTGTAGTGTCGTCGGTAGGGGCTAAACAAAATGGCTGCGTCGGCCAAGCACTCTCCGCCAAGGGCTCCGAAGCGGTCTCGGGTTCCAAATCTGTGGGAGTCCGGGGCTGCGTCTGAGTCTCACTGAAGACCGGTGAATCGGAGACCGGTCCAGCCGAGGCCTCAGAGTCTGGCTTGGGTCTAGGCTGCCTGTCCTTATCCTTACGTTTTTTGTGCACGCCGGAAGTCGGTTGCTCCGATGGCATTGTGTAGTTAAATTTTCTACTGAAGTAGTGTCGTGCGAAATCAAAGCTTCTTTTTATAGTACGCTTATTAAACCTAGCACAAAAACGACAACCAGTGACGTCGTGGTCTAGACCTAGGCAAGGTATGCAGTAAGAATGAAAATCCTTGAGGTATTTGCTTCCCACAAGAAATACAATAGTTATCTTTTTCTGACATTGGTCTGAGGCAAGAAAAGTTTCCCCAATGGGGTACTTAGCTTTATTGAAGACTACGGATCTGAAATTCGACTTAAAAATCTCAGGAGTCGGCCGACCGGCACTTGCGAACTGCTTCTGCTTCGGGCACCGCGCGGCAAGAAAGACGGAAGAAAATGGCGTTGTATCACCAAACACCATCATACTAGGTGACTTCAATTACCCTAATATAGACTGGGAACACTACTCAAGCCCAAACACCCTAGCCCAAAAGTTCGGAATTCATTCATAAAAATGCCAATGAACAACAACTCACCATCCATCCCAGGAAGAGAACAAACTTGATCTCATCATCACGCATCATGGGAGCACAATGTTCAACAACACCGAGTATACCCCTACTGGTCCTCATCCCACCCCACCTGAAATAAAAAAGACCACAGTAAAACTCTTCAGCCGACTTCACACTTCTAAAGACTAGTGTGGTCTCCTTTAAAGCCCCCCCCCGATGGAAAACAGTACTCAAGCCGCTGAATCAATCTCTTCAATGCCTTCTACCAGCCTGCAGGCAGTGCAAACTTCTCCCCCCCCAAAAGGAGAGATATATCTATACCAAGCGCGGTGCAGCCCAACACACTCAACGAACTGCTCTGAGAACTGCTTTCTCAAAAGCAAAAAACATGCACACTGGGGGACTGATGGTGTGTGCTCCAATAACTCAAGAATTAAGGGTTGCAAACTGGCTGGTGACAGAACCCACAAGGTCAGTTGCAGCATTGTGTCGTTCTCAGCCTGTACAAGTGGTGTACCACAGGGCTCCGGCCTCCTGGGCCTCACTCTTCATTTACATCTAGCATCAGTACAAACAAGAGGGTTATGGCTGACAAAGTTTGCGAATGACTGCAAACTAGGCAAACTGGTAGAAAACACATCTGACACAGATATCCTTCAGAAGGTTCAGAAGGGTCTCAGACATCAACGCAGAAGCCATAGCCTAAGTTAAATGCCAAAAATGCTTAGTCATATGCCGTATAGTCATAAAAAGAGAAAACAAGGTTACCCCCTATGGGTAGCAAAGGGTGCACTCATCCACAAAAGTTCCTCACCAAAAGATAAAAGGGGTCAAAACATCTGTTATGCTGCCCACTGACAGAACTCCAGCTCCTCTATTCAGCCAGCGCTGCTCAGAGGTGACCTTTGCCTAACATACAAGCACATGTCAACCCAGATTTGAGGATTTTGATGAATATGCTTCACCTCAAAAAATCTAACAACAGCCACAAGGGGCAAACCACTTGACTACTTACCCTGCCGACGAGATTAATAGGGACGCATGGAGGATAGAGTCATCACCCAAAGACTCCTATGCTGTGAATAAAAATCGATATGAGAGGTACCACCAAAATTGTTCAAGAGAAATAGAGAAATGGATATGAATGGAATCGCATGATGAGATATACCCATTACACACTTGTCACAAACAATAGCAAATACAATGGCAATACAAAATAAATAATAAAGGTAAGTGGCCATATTAAAGGAAAAAACTATAATTCACTCTTATAGAATGTCCTGGGCATATGAACCTATGAACCTATATATACCCCTGGTGCACTGACGTCAGGCAAGAAGCGACAGCATCTGACGCCGGACCAAGACTTTGGAATTCCGGCCGACTGCTGATGACAGGATAACCCAAGTGTGATGACTGCAGCAGGGTAACACGATTAACATTGTATGTTCTTTTAACCAAGCATGCCTTCTAATGACCAAGCCTGTAACTGCTGTTCTACAGGAGGCCTCTAAAGAATCAAAACCACATTGCAAAGTATGTTTTCCCACTTGTTCAGCTGCATGCAATAAATCCTGCATTTCTTTAAAAATAGGAGGATCTGAATCTGGAAGCATTTTTTGTTTCAACTGAGACATCAAAAATTGCTGATATTTTAGCATGTGAAACTGGCAGTTTAAGGCTCTCATTGTTAAAGTTGCAGACGTATATACTTTCTCCCCCATCTGTCTAATGCTCTGGAATCTCTATCAGAGGGAACCGGATTCTTTGCTGATGAGGCCTTAACCCCTTTGGGTCCCAGAGAAATAGTTTCAGGGTCAGCAACAGGGCTTTTATAAAGAAATCTGTGAGAGTCAGGGACTCTGTAGTATCTGGCAGGCTTAACTGGGGCTGGAGGTGAAGAATCAGGATTTAAGCTGGATTCAGTATACATATCATCCACAATGTCTAACACTGGCAGGATAGCAAGGGGTCTGTGTTGAGGTAATAAAAGGAAGTCTCTGAGCCTTTTCTTGGATTCTGAGTAATCCTGGCCTTCCCAATGGAAATGCTCCCTCATGGTATGTAAGGTTTCCCCAAAGGAGTAGTCCTCAGGCGGAGAGGCTGATGGAATTGATTTCCTCAGCATCAGAATCCTCATAAAGGGGTAAAGAATATCCTAGGTCTGAGGATGAATCTGAAGAGATGGACATCTGGTCGGATGAGTCAGTCTGCATCCTGTCTAGGCCTTTTATCAGGAGGGGGATGGGACCCCCTGATCAGAGTGATCAGGTCTTCGGCCATTTTGAGCATTTGTTTCTTAGGCATGGAGGCCTGTCCTGGAGAATGCTGTATTTTTTCTTTGTTTTTATAGAAGGTTTAGACTTAGCAGAGGGTTTAATGCTTAACTGAGGTGGTCTGAAAACACCCTCTGAAGCTGCGGGTTGTTCAGCTACTCTGGATCCCTCTGATGGAGTAGTTTCGGTAGGCTGAAAAACTTGAGCATCCTAAGGCCCAGCCATCTCCACGTGGGAGTTGGAGGTGGCCTGTGATGTTTCAGAAGCGGTCGTCAGGGGCTGCGAAGGTACCTCGCTGAAAACCAGAGAACCGGCGACTGGCCTAGAAGAGGCTTCGTCAGTTTTGGGCCTCGGATGCCTATCCTTGTCTTTACGTTTTTTATGTATTCCGGTCGGAAGTTCCGACGGCATGGTGTAATTCAATTTTCTGCCAAAATAATGTCGGGCAAAATCAAACCGATGTTTAATACTGCGCTCGTTAAACCTAGCACAAAACCGACAGCCAGTGACGTTGTGGTCTGGGCCTAGGCATGGGATATAATAGGAATGGAAATCCTTATGAGGTATTTGCTTCCCACAAGAAATACAGTTACTAACTTTTACTGACATCGGTCTGAGGCAAGAAAAAGTTTCCCCAATGGGGTACTTAGCTTTGTAGAAGACTTCGGTTCTGGATTCGGAATGAAAATCTCAGGAGTCGGCCGACCGGCACTTGCGAACTGCTTTTGCTTTGGGCACCGCGCGGCAAGAAAGACTGAAGAAAATGGTGCTGGCTGCATCTGAAATACCCCTGTCGCACTGACGTCAGGGAGGAGGCGACAGCAACAGACGCCGGACCAAGACTTTGGAACTCAGGCCGACTGGGGAACTGCCTGTCAGCAGGATAACCCAAGTGTAATGACTGCAGCAGTGTAACACGATGAACATCTGCTAATTGGTTCTGAACCTACTATGGCCTGGGCCTACAATAAAGCAGAACCTTTGAAAGCAAACATCAGAAAAGGGAAGAGGACCCAATTTTAGATGCATTGTATTTCAGGGAATCAGTATAGCTTCTGATATCGTGTAAAACAATGGGGACTTCCCACTGCAGATATATGAATGCCTGTAATCTCAAAGACTACATTCAGAATGTCTTAAGCATTTGGAGTATGGCAGAAATACCGGTCAACCTCAATCTTGGACAAAGAATATTGAACTTAAGTGGGTGTCGGGCAAGATTAGATTATAAAGCTAGTGAATTGGCAAGAAATGGCCAAGGTGCACCACCAGGCTCTAAGGTAAACTTCAAGCTTGTTAATTCCCTTTTAATTGGTTATCAGTCAATATTTACAAATCAGAAATATGCAGATGAATAGAAACAGACCCCTCTCTCTGATGATAGACAGATCAATATCTTTTAAGGCCTTTACGTCATAAGTCAACAAAAACTTGGGGAGCTTAATATATTGATAGTCATATATAAAAGATTTAAGAGTAAAGATAGAGAAACTGTAACAAAAAAGCATCAGAAATACATTAAGTTACCTGGATCTCATATTACCCCTACTCAGACAAGTGGAAAAAGACTAAACACTTTCAGATCTCTTGTTTGGGGCAGGCGGGTCTAAGGGAAAGAGAAAGTGTTGTTACCATTGTGCCACTGTTGAAAGCAGCGACTTTGAACACACTTCAGTTATTTTACACAAAGACATCAAGGCAAGTTGCATCAATTGAAAAAGTAAATAGTGTTGAGTGATAAACGTACAATACCCATTTCTGAAATATATCTCATTATTTACAATGTTCCTCATTCTGAGCCTTTAAAAGTCAATGTTTGTCACTATTTCACACTGACAAGGTCCTTGTCACATTCAATTTAAAAAAAAAAAAACTAATACTCATGGTATAATACTGAATCATATTAATTTGTCAGAGTTTTTATAAGTACTGCATCCTCGCCAAAGTTTTTAGCAAGTGTTCCACATTTTGCCCATTTGTTCCACATTAAGACAAGTAATGTTCCTCATTTTAAAAATGCAGAGTTGAGAGCTATGCTAATGTCTGAAGAATAAAAATATTTAACAGGAAAGAAATACAATTCGTAAAGCCCTTACTGATCTGTCATTACTTAAGGGCTTGAATATACAGTTTAAAACAGTACTTAATTCACCAGCACAGAAAGACAAACCAATGTCAGTATCGAATATGTATAGGCAGTCTGTCCAATATCTGCATTAAATAACAGTAACAATGGCTGAACAAATTGCATGCAAACTTTATTCTCACAGCAAGAGCTTCCATCACTAAAAAGTGACAGACTGAGGATAAAAACTGCACCAGTTTGTTCAGCCATTTGTTCTACACCGTATTTAAGTTGCTTCGCTTTTTGATAGTCAAGAAAAATAAGTTATGTTCTTACCATAACGTTCCATCTGTGTTGTCGATCTTCATTCATTCTTGATGGTTGGGTTTCAGTTTTAACAAGCTCACGCCAGCCAAAAAACTCTCTAGCTAAGGTGCCCCATAGTGCCTCTCTTCCCTTCAGATCAAGTTTGCCCATAGAAAGCCAAAAAGGAAGCTCTGTCTGAGAAACTGTCCTATTATCGAACCAGGACTCGATTTGGACCACCAGGAGCCTCTGGAGGGGGTAGGAAGGTGGGATGTCAAGAATGAAAGAAGACTGACAACACAGATGGAACTTTACAGTAAGAACTTAACTTCTTTATCTGATGTTGTCAATCTTCATTCATTCCTGACAGCTGGGACAGATACAGAAGGAATGGACTGTTCTGCATCAGAATCCTCATAAGGGGAGTACGAGTGTTCCTCCACATCAGAATGCTCTGAGAGAATGGAGCCTTGTTCAGAAGAGGGAGAGTCTTCCTCCACTCTGGGCCTCTTGTCTGGAGGGGGTTGGGAACCACTGATATAGGAAATTAAATCCTCAGCCATTTTAAGCATCGGCTTTTTAGGCATGGGGCCTGGGGATGGGCCCTGTGTAACAGGACTCTTGGAATGCATGGCTGATTTGGACTTAGTGAAGGCCTTAATAGAAAAGGAAGAAGAGGGTCTAAATACACCCTGAGTGGAAGTGGACCTGTCCACATTAGGAGGCTCAACACTCACTGTGGTTTCGGTGGTTGTAGTCTGAGTAAGGGCCGAGGTACCAGCGGTCTCGGGTACAGAAGACACCGCCAAGGAAGTGTCGTCGGTAGTCAGGGACTGCATAGGCGTCTCACTGAGAACCGGACCACGTGCAGCTGGCTTTGGCGTGGTGTCGGTGGAGACCGCGGGCCTCGCGTGTCGGTCTTTGTCCTTGCGTTTTTTGGACAAAACGGTAGTCGGAGTATCCAATGACATTTTATAATCAAAGGCTTTACCAAAATAATGTTGGGCGAACTCCGCCCGACGCTTAATAGTGCGTTTATTGAAAGTCGCACAGAAGCGACAGCCCGAGACGTCGTGGTCTGGGCCTAAACAAGGTATGCAAAGGGAATGGAAATCCTTATGTGGTATTTGCTTCCCACAAGAAATACAATTGTTAACTTTGTCTGACATCGGTCTGAGGCAAGAAAAGTTTCTAACGGGTACTTAGCTTTAAAGAAGACTTGGTTTCCAATTTTTCAGAATTCAGGAGCTGGCCGACCGGCACTTGCGAACTGCTTCTGCTTCGGGCACCGCGTGGCAAAAAAGACTGGAGAATATGGCGTCGGCTGTTACTTATATACCCCTGTCGCACTGACATCAGGGAAGAAGGCGACAACAACCGACGCCGGACCAAGACTTTGGAATTCGGCCGACTGAGGACCTGCCTGACGGCAGAGAACCCATATGTGATTACTGCAGCTGTATGCACGATGAACATCAAATGTCATCCCTGGAAGCCTTAGAATGAAAGGCCACCAAAGTTGAAATTGACCTGGTAGAGTGAGAGCCTTGACTTTAGTTGATAGACTCATTTCATTTTGATGATAAACAAAGGTGATGAATCTCTCAACCATTTCAACAAGGTGACTTTGGAAACTGGTTTGCCTAGTTGAGGATCTGAAAAGGACAGGAACAGTGGTCTGATTTTCTGAAGGATTTCGTTCTACCCAAGTAAAAACGTAATTGTCTGTGTACATCTAACAAATGCAAACAATATTCTCCTTTGTTTGAAGAAATTGGGAAGACAACTGGCAGGTCAATGAATTGGTTAATATTTGAGTCTGAGGCAACTTTGGGGAGAAAGGAGGAGTTAGTCCTAAGTGATATTCCCTGTTCATGAAAAATAATGTATGGGCACTTTACACACAAGGCCTGCAATTCTGATATTCTTCTGGCTGAAGTGATGGCTACCAGGAATAATGTCTTCCAAGATAATAATTTTGTATCACAGGTGGCTGCTGGCTCAAAGGGCTGATGAGTCAAAGCTTGCAAGACTAACGTGAAATTCCAAGGTTCAATGGGCTCTTTAAAAGGTGGCCTCAAATGCACAACTCCCTTTAAGAAGGCTCTTGCAGAGGCGTTGAGATATCAGGGAAAAATCATTGAAGCCATTATGGAAATTTGAGATGGCCGCTAGTAATAGCAGAAACTGTAGTGCCTGATTAGAGTAAAGTTGTCAAATATTCCAATACCGTATTAATCAAGGCTGAAAAGGGGTTTAAGCCTCGTCCTTGAGACCAGATCACAAATCTGCTCTATTTGCTAAGATAAAGTTTTCTTTTGGATGGTTTATGTTCAGCCAGTAGTATCTTTTGTACTGGGGAAGATAGATTATTCTGCCTGGCAATTACTGGAAGTGGAGGTACCAAGTGGTCATCTTGATAGTTGTTAGTTCGGGATAGACCTGCCCCTGTGGATGAGACAGGAGCCCTGGGGTTGGGTCCAGAGTCCGCAGACGGCGAACCAGATGAGGCCAAAGAAAGGGGAACCAAACTTGATGTGGCCAATAGGGTGCAATGAGGATCACTTTGCTTCTCAACCGCTGGCCTTTCTTCAAAAACTGCGGTATTAGGGAAATGGGAGGAAAGGCATGAAGTCCTGGAGGCCAATTGTGTAGAAAAGCATCTCTCGGGGACTCTCCCCGAGAGGGGATTAGGGTGAAATAGCTGCTGCATTTCTGGTTCGTGGGAGATGCAAACAGGCTGCAGCAAGGCCGACCCAAACGACGAACGATCTCAGTCGCTACAATAGGATTGAGAGACCACTCATGAGGCAGAAGAATGCATCTGCTCAGTTTGTCCGCAATCATGACGGAACTTCTGGGAATGTGCGTTGCTATTAGAAAATGGTTGGAGCCAACTGCCCATTGTCATACTCTCATGGCTTCCCGACATAATGGATAGGATCTGGATCCCCCGTTTGTTGATGTACCAGACGGACATGTTGTTTAATTGAATAGCAATTGTAAAAATAGGTTGAAAAATGGAGAACCAAGTAGGACAACTCAAATGTAATACTCCAAACAAAAATAGCGTAGTAACTTTTATTAAACGCTTTCGTCAAGTGACTTCATCAGAAAACTGCTACAAAGTGCCAGTGTGCAATAAATACTTCAGCAAAAAACAATTATTCCATTACACAATCATTCAATAAACCTATTAAAAACTAATAAGATTTTATAATTAGTTAAAAAACTGTACTTTATTCTCTAAGTAAAAAAGCTCGTAGCAACATCCTTGTTAATGCACAATCTACGGTCCTGCAAAAAACACTTTATATTAATCGCATCGTTTAAACCCGGAGGTTTGTCTGACCTTAGCTTAATTTGCCACAGGGTCTCCCTCTGTTCTATGTGGTTTTTGAAGTCACCCCCCTTAAGTCTAAATTGCATACCTCAAGAATAGAGAACAAAAACTTTTTAAAGTTATGACATTCTCTGGAATGCTTATATAATGCATTGGTCTCATCATGCTTCTTGATACAATATAGATGTTCACGAATACGGGTCTTTAGACTTCTGGTTGTCATTCCCACATAGAAACTGGGACAGGTACTACAAGTACCAATATAAACTACCCCTTTGGTATTACAGTCCACATATTTTGAAACCTCCAGTGTTTTATCTAAAGTGTCAACTGCTATATAAGGACCTACTGCTATAAATCTACACATATTGCAATTATTACATTTAAACATACCTTTCCTGCTACATATGGATTGACGTGAGTCCGCAAGATTCCTCTCATGACATTCAAAGGCCTTTTTAAAATTATAATTATTTCTAAAAGTAAATCTCGGTTTAACCCCCAAAATATTGGTCATGTCAAGGTTACCCTGTATAATCTTCCAGTTGTTTTCTATTAAACGCCTGATGTCAGGGCTGTTTATACTGAGGTCAAGTGAGCATATCAGCTCACTGTTCCCTAAATCATTACCTTTCTTTTTAACTAAAAAAGTAGCCTCTTTAAAATCAACCATATTTAAAATTGCTTGATACTGTGTAAATCTTTTGTTCTCAATCTCGTTCACAATGTTGTCCAATAATAATTCATCATAACCTCTATCAACAAAAAGCTTTGTAATAAACCTAATTTCTGAACTGAGGTCACAGTCTCTGGACGTCATCCGACATGCCCTAACTAATTGTCCTTTGGGGATGTTTCTAATAGTATGTTTACAATGCCCACTTCTGTAATGAAAGTAGCTGTTTGTAAAAGTATTCTTTCGGTATATACGACTATGAAACCTATGGTCAGTGATGTCCCACCATAGTTGTATATCCAAAAAGTTGACCAACAGACCAATATCACCAATGGTGAATTTCAAAAAATCAACTGTGGAATTTATTTCAGTGACAAAAGAGTTAACCGTCTCTTGGTTCCCCTCCAAAATAAATATCAAATCGTCCATAAAACGGCAATAAAAGGAAATATGAAAAATGTTCCTTATTCTGTCTAAATATTCCTTTTCCCACCAGGTCATAACTAAATTAGCATATGCCGGTGCTGTAGGGGAACCCATTGCCACCCCTCGTTTTTGCTTAAAAAAGGTTTCACCAAATAAGAAAAAGTTGTTATGTAATACTATGTCTAATAATCTACAAATTATAGAGACACTATTGGCACTATAATTGCCACTTTTGATCAATAAAGTTCTAATAGCTTCCACTCCCTCTTCATGGGGAATACTGGTAAATAGTGATACCACATCCATAGTTAAAATAATAAATCTGTCAGAATCAAAAACAGAGGTATCCATATAATCTTTAACCTTAACTAAAAAATGCCAAGAATCCATAACAAAGGATTCCTGTTCACAAACCAGAGGACCCAAAGTAGCATCTAACAAAAGAGAAATCCCCTCTGTTATAGAATGGGGGGAAGAAACTATGGGTCTAAATGGTGGGTCTGTAAGGTTTTTGTGTATTTTTGGGATCCCAAATAGGACCCCTATCCTAGGATGTTCATTAACACAAAAATTATACATGTCAAAAGTAATTTCCCCAGACATTAATGCCTCATATAAATGGTAATGGATCAATCGGTGTCTTTTCTTAATCTCAAATAAAGGAATAACTTCGTATTCTTCACTATTGTTTAAAATTTCTAACATTTTTTGCTTATACAGTCGTTGTTCCATTATCACAATATTACCCCCCTTATCGCTCTTCATAAATCTTAGCAATTGATTTTTGTCACATAATTGCTGAAATGCTGTTCTTTCGTTTAAACTCAAATTATGCTTAAAATAATTTTTGCCTGAAAGGACCACATCAAGTTCTTTCAAACATACTTCTTCAAACACTTTCAGAGTATGTATCAAATGAGGATTATAAACAGATGGCTTTCTTAAGGCATTGTTAGCTTCTGGAATGTTACACATTAAATAAGACAGATTTAATTTTCTGACATATTTTTTGATGTCTACCACTGTTTTACCAAAGTCAGCTCTGATTGATGCAACAAAATTCAGGCCTAACCTCAAAATACTCAATTCACTTTCAGTGAAAACTGTATTGGTCAAATTTATAATGTCAAAATTATTATTGTTGGAAACTGATGATAGGTGTGTCTCACATGTCGTCCCCCGAGGAATTGGACAAAAGAAATGTCCAACTCCTTGTAAATACTGTCTTTTTGGGGGCAGATGGATTCTTCTTCACTAAAAAAGAAGGAATAGGAGGATCAGTCGTTGGCTCACGTGAAACAGTGTTAGTCCTGGTCGTGTTGCCACAGTCATCAACCTCTTTTTCAACCAAATTGTTACCAACTGAAAGAATCATCAGAATTATTATCAGTTTCACCGTCCGTAGTATGGACAAAAACACTGCTACATTTGTCAGGAACAGTCGTTTTCTTAATCCCACGTTCTTTATTAAATACTGTAAAGTTATTACTATTAACATCGGAACTAACGGTAGAAACCGCCGCACTGTAGTTCCGTCTGTTACTACCACCAAAGTAACTGGTGTGAACATTTTTATTGTTATTATTGGTGTGGTTGATGTTGTTTTTATAACCACTGATGAAATTGTCGAAAACAGTACCTTGTTCATAAGAAGTAACATCACGGAGCAACTTCGAATGCTTCCGGTTTGTTACCTCGATGGAATGCTTCTCTATTTCATCAGTTAAATTGTTAAAGAAATCAACTTTATGACTCTCCATTAATAAGCTGTTGATATCTTTCTCCAAACCGGCAATCTCGTCTTTCAATAACAGTAATTTGGTCGTATTATTGTCCATAAGTAACTCGAGAAATTTTAAGCCGGCTTCGTTAAAAAAATCAACTAGTAACTTAAACATAGAATCGCCCTTGTTAACACCATTAGGGCATTTAAAAAACCTAAGCCCTTTAGGAATTATCTTAAGCTCTATACATCGTTGAAAATAGCAATTTTCTAAATCAATAGAGCGATACCTTTTTAATAATTTAGCCAAAACGTCCCGTTTCTTGTTGATTCCTTCCTCGTTGAAAACATGCTGGTACTGCTTCACATCGTTGAAGGGATTGGAAAAATTGTCCAAAATAGATTTAAAGTTGCAACCCGTAACACCACGACCTTCTACTTGCATAAAACGGGCTGTTCGTTCACTGCCAAAAGGCTGTTTGGGAAGGTGTTTATGGTTAACTCGTCCCTCGTAGGTTACGTCGACGACAGTATCCATTTCCGCAAAGGACCCGGCTGGACTAGAGGCATTCGCCGCACTTCCACTTGCTTCGGCTCTGCTAACCAAAAACTTCAAAGAGTTTTTTATGTCCAACAAAGTTGATAAAAATACATTCTCGACGCCTTCCACAGTGGTTCCTGGTGTCGGATGAATGGACAAGTTTAATAAAGGTTCATCTCCATCTTCAGCCATAGTGGAAAAATCTACGACCGATAAAACAACAACCACCAGCTCAACCAACAGAAAAAATAGGTTGAAAAATGGAGAACCAAGTAGGACAACTCAAATGTAATACTCCAAACAAAAATAGCGTAGTAACTTTTATTAAACGCTTTCGTCAAGTGACTTCATCAGAAAACTGCTACAAAGTGCCAGTGTGCAATAAATACTTCAGCAAAAAACAATTATTCCATTACACAATAGCAATTGTCCCTGACAGAAGGGCAGATTGGAATGCTTGGCACACTAAAAGCACCTCCCTCAGTTCTAGGATGTTGATATGCAAATTGGCCTCTAATGGGAACCAAGTGCCTTGGACTGCCTTTCCTTGAAAAAGCCCTCACCCCATCAGGGGATGCATACGTGATCACTATGGCCTTAGGTGGAGATGGTCTTCTGGCTTCATCCACAAATTCAGATTTTGCTTACAGCAATTCATTATGTGAAATGGATGAGACATGGGGCAAGTCAACAGAGACCACTGTGACACTAGCAGCCACTGAAGCTGCCTCATGTGGAATCTCGGCAAGGGAACTAGGGTTATCACTGCCATCGACCCTAGTAGTTGTAAGACTTAGCAAACTGGGACTACGTTTTGAGAGAGAGTATCACTTGGAGTTGTGACCTTAACTTCTGCAGTTGTGTGAAGAGGTAGAACAATCAGACAGGATATTGTACTGAATATTGCTTCGATGAATTCTAAGTTTCGAGTGGGTGTTAGACTGACTTTTCCGTATTTATTAAAATGCCTAAAAACTCTGCTAGGTCCCGAGTGTAGTACAAGGCATGAAGCAGTAGATGCCTGGTGGGGGCGTTAAGGAGACAATCGTCTAAATAGGGAAACTCCTGGAATCCTTGCAGTCTTAGATGAGCTGCCACCACTGCCATGCATTTCGTGAATACCCTGGGGGCTATGGTGAGACCGAAGGGCAGTGCATGAAATTGGCAATGATTGGCTCCCAGACAAAAGTGGAGGTAGCTTCTGGAGCGCTTGTCCATTTTTATGTGGTAATATGCATCCTGAAGATCTATAGAACACATCCAATTGTCTTTCTCCAAAAAAGGAAGTATAGACTGAACCATGACCATCTGGAACTTTGTTTGACAAACTTGTTCAAGATACTGAGGTCTAGAATCGGCCTCCAGTCCCCTATTTTCTTTGGCACTAAAAAAACATCTTGAGTAAAATCTGGATCCTACTTGGTCTGGTGGGACTGTTTGGTGACTTTTTTCAAGCCGTGTTTATATCTCGAGTTGCTACGTTCTTCTGGCTGGGTGGAACATCAGGGAGTCACCTTTGTGGTCTTGGATAAAGATCAAAGGGGATTATGGTATGGTAACCTCTGGTAATTATCGACTGCACCCACGAATCTTATGTTATTGAATGCCAGGCCAAGTGGTGCACAGAGAATCTTCCCCCGACTAACTCCAGAGGTAAGCAAATCGGGCCACTTCTCAGGAGTGCAGATAGGGTTGACCAAAGAAAGAATCTCTGGAACCCTGAATACGCAGGCCTCCTCTGCCATGGGAGGGATGTCTTCCCAATGTGTTCCGCGCTCCGCCCCAGGGAGAAAACTCACCACGTGTATCCCGAAAAGGCCCTTGGGATTTCCTGAACCACATCTTCCCACTCCTCTGATTCCTGGAATAGGGTCGTTGAGGGATGGAAAAATGTATGCCCACAGCAGAAAGGGTATTGCCATCCTTTTCATACCTGGCTAGTGTGCATTTCACTTTTGGGCCAAACAACGAGGATGGGTCAACAGGAGCGTGGACAAAGGATGACTTGAAGGGATCCGTGACGTCACACAAGCGCAACCAGGCATATCTCACGACAATGCCTGTACCTGCTGCTCTGGCCATCCTTCAAGTTGTATGTGCAATCAACCTCATGGAGGAGTTAGAGATAGATTTCAGGGTCGCTAGCTGTGAAGCAACTTTGTTAGGTACCTCACCAGACACTGCTCCTGCAAGGGCTCCTGATAGCTCAAATATCAGGTCCCTTTGAAGACAGGTAAAATGTGCCAAATAATTCAACTGAATGCAAAGGTCGTTGAAGCATAAACCCACTTCCCTAATCTGTCCAATGTCTGAGACTCATAGGAGGATGGACAGTACAACTCTCCTCTGAGAGTGCCTTCTTTGTGGCTGCCGCCACCATCACCACCCCCATAGCATCTACCACTAAACCCATGGGCCAGTGGAGATGATCCTTTTTGGGGGGGGGGGTATTTTGCAAGGTCTCCTGGGGATCGGCTCTACAGTGTCAGGGGCCTTCCAAGCATGCTGCATGATGAGCTTGATGAATTCGTCTGCAGGTGGGGTCACCCAGAAAGTAGAAGGTTGGGCACAGAAAGCCTGCGAGAAGACACAATCCTCAGTGGAAGGGTTGGTGGGCTTCCAGTCACCCCTCTGCTTTAAGACTTCAAGGATGTCTCCAAATGAGAAAATCTTTAGGGGACGACCGTTGGGACCCTTCCCCCTCATCGAAGTCTGCATCCTCGGTGAGAGATTCTTCTGGAGAATCGATGTGCTTCTCTTACAGGGTGGCTCAGGGGGAAGATCTCAGGACTCCGAAGAGAGGGTACCCTGCAGTAGGGTGTCTTGCTGCTCTCATGCCTGCTGTCCCCAAGGTAGTAGACTGTCAGCTGTGGACCAGAAGGCATGTAGATATAACATTTTGATGTAGAGGGTGTCTACTGTGAGAGCCTGCTGAGGCAAGTGCCCTCTCCATAATCCAAGAAAGATAACCTCAGAACCGGGGTCACACCACGCTCCAACAAGCCCACCTCCAGAGAAGGAGCTGCAAGAGGACTCAAAACTGACAAAGCAATCGGAACCATAGACAGTGCCGTGGGAAGAAAATCGGTGCTGTACTGAGGGGATCCCGGAGCAGACAACCAAGTCACGATCTCGTGGGTGGGTCGGCTCCGACTGAGCCAAGGTCCATACAGTGGGTTCTGGCACAGAGGTGAGATCCACCATTGGTACCAAAGAAGCTGGCACCAAAAGATGCGTCAGTGCCTAGGGCTCCAAATCTTGCAGAGAGGTCGAAGGAAGATAAGTTGGGGTCTCTGGAAAATAAATCTCAACTCCAGGTTGGAGGAAAGTCCTGGATGGGGTCGGAATGCCTCTGGCCGCTAACAGCTGGTTCACCAGTCTAACTACATCAAGCTCCGAGTGAACAGAAATCCCCGTGGGAGGCTCCAAGCAATCAATGAATGGAGTGAACTGATGACCAACAAAGGGGTCAACTGATGGGGAATAAAGAGTCCTGGGGAGGGGGTTCGACCTCTGGCACTGAACCAGAAACTTGTACTGGGGTGGAAGTGACAAATTTTGTAGGGGAAACTTATTGGTGCTGAGAGGGTCTGAAGTACCATGGAAGATGTTGGTACTGTTTCAACTCTCGTCTGTTCCACAGAAATGGATGGCACCGTGGATGGGGATGGTGCCAAGAGAGGTGACAGTGCAGATTTCAGCTATGTAGAAACCTGGTCTTTGGACGATTTAGATTGAAGAGATTGAAGAGACTGAGGAGACGTAGGAACCGAGTGACTCCTCCTCTTGGCTTCCTTTTTAAGAGGTTTTGACACCCGTCTCAGACAAAGCCTCTGAAAAAGGTGTTTTCAATAAGCCTTTTAATATGAATTTATTTTTGCACTCTGCCAGGGTCTGGGCACTAAAGCCCTTTCAGAGCTCACAAGGAGGTTGAATCTGTAAATGTGGAACTCCTAAACAATACACACAAGAAAGATGCCCATCGAAGTTGGGCATCTTCCTGCAACATTGGTCACATTGTTTGAAATCTGTGGTACTTTTTTTGTCAGCGATCACGGTTTCAAATAAAATCACTATCCACAGAGCAAGCAATCGCACACACAAAGTGCACAACAGAAGAAACAAGATTTTTTTTGTGTGTGTGTGTGTGTGTGTCATCTACGGCAACGCAAGAAAAATACCCATGAAGGTAAAGAAAGGAAAGAGAAATAGGATCAGGACATCAGCAATGGTATCTGAAAAATACCAGAGGTAAGAGGGAAGGGGAAGGCCTATACCAACTATGGTATGCAAGAGATACCAAAAGGTAAAAAAAGAGATGAAAAAGGAGGCACTCACAGACTTATTTAATAAACGACAATAAGACGAGTACGAAATAAGGCTAGAGAAACTTTAAAGACAGAAAAATTATGGAAAAAGCATAAAATATAATCACTTAGCTTAACAGCATGGCCTGACTCTTCTTGAAATACTATGCGGCAAACGAGATTTGAAGGGAAGGGAAGAGGCAGTATGGGTAACTTTAGCTCAAGAGTTTTTTGGCTGGCATGAGATTGTTCCAATGGCCAAGTCGTTCCCAAGGATGGAACCAAAATCCAACCGTCAAGAATGAATGAAGATTGACATCAGATTGCTTAGCTTAATATGAAAAAATAAACCAATAAAAAAGTGAAAAGGGGGGGGGGTACAAAGAAAAGTACAGTTGTGTACACTTACCATAAATGTAGATGTTAGAGTGTATTCACTGTTGCAGTCATTACATTTGGGTAATCCTGCTGGCAGGTTGCCCTCAGTCGGCCTGAATTCCAAAGTCTTGGGTCCTGCGTCGGCTGTCGTCGCCCCTTCCCTGACGTCAGGTTGTCAGGGGTATAAAAGCAGCAGCCGACGCCATTTTCTTTAGTTTTTCTTGCCCCAGATGTCAGGTGTCCCCAAAAAGGGTAGTCAAAATTTATATCTATATATAAAATAACATGCAGCAATATAAACTTTACCTTCATCCACAAGCAAATACACCACATAGGTTGTATAAATTAGAGAAGGAAAGATAGGTTCCATCAGAAGAAAAGGGGGGATGGCGGGTGGGTAACCTGGACTGCAACAGTGAATACACTATCTACATTTATGGTAAGTGTACACAACTGTACTATGTTCTTCGTGTTTCACTGTTGTAGTCATTACATTTGGGTAGATTCCCAAAGCTATGGTTGGGAGGCTGGAGCTAAACAGCATTAGGTGGGGCTATGAGACCCTGCAGAACTGCAGTGGCAAAGCCTGCTCTGGATTTAGAGTAGAGTGGCAGATGATAGTGCTTTGTAAAGGTGTGCACTGAACTCCAAGTAGCTGCCTTTAAAATATCCTTGGTTGGTACTCCCCTGAGAAAGGCTGCTGAAGTGGCTGCAGCTCTGGTTGAATGTGGCCTAGTGCCCTTAGGCACTGGCTTGCCATGGTGTAAGTAGCAGAAACAAATGCAGTGGCCTATCCATTTTGAAACAGTCTGCTTTGAGATAGCCTTCCCTTGTGATCCTGCAGCATATGCCACTAGTAATTGCTCTTTCTGAAAACTTTGGTTCTGTCCAAGTAGAATCTAAGCTGTCTGTGTACGTCCAAAGAATGCAGAATTCTTTCCCCCTTGTTCTGTGGATTTGGATAAAAAGTTGGCAGATGAATTGTTTGGTTAAGAGCCACACTGGACACCACTTTAGGCATAAATGTTGGGTTTGTCCTCAGGGAGACCCTGTCCGGATAAAAAATGATAAAAGGTTCTACAGCCATGAGTGCCTGTAGCTCTGAAACTCGTCTTGCAGAAGTTATTGCTAGGAGCAGAGCTGTTTTCCAAGATAAAAACTTTATATCAGCAGTAGTAGCTGGCTCAAAAGGTGGCAGGGTGAGTTTTTCCAAGACATAGGTGAGGTCCCATGCAGGCACTGGTGACCTCCTTGGAGGCCTTAAATTTTTGGCTCCTCTGAGGTACTGTTTTAACAAGGGATGAGAAAAGATTGCTGGCTCTGCATTGTAATGAGCTGAAATGGCAGAGGCATGAATTTTAATAGATGAGAAAGATAGGCCTTTGTCCAGCATCTTGGTTAAGTATTGTAAAATCTGAGGAATATTTGGCACAGCTGTATCTGTTCCTTGTGCCTGGTTCCAAGCACAGAATCTCTTCCCATTTTCCAGCATAAGATTTTCTAGTACTAGGCCTTCTGGCTTCCAAAATGACATCCATCACAGCTTTGCTGAGAGGTGTGACTTTTTGAATGACTACATTATCCGCCATGCTGCCAGGTTTAAAGTCCTGAGCTGGCTGTGCAGCTGGGACAATAGATGTGGCACTTGAGGTAGGATCCAAACTGGGCACTAAGACAAGCTCCTTAATATTGAGTACCAGTGCTGGCAGGGCCAGTCTGGTGCAATCAGTATAATCTTTGGCTTCTCCTGTCTGACCTGTAGGAATACCTTGGGGAGGAGAGGCAGAGGGGGAAAGGCATATACTGATAGGTTTTTCCAGCTGAAGGATAGGGCGTCCACTTTCCATGCTTGTCTGTGATAAAACCTTGTGCAGAATCTGTTTAGTTGGTAGTTGTGAGGGGAGGCAAATAGATCTATGTCCGGGCATCCCCATTTCCTTGTTATCATGCTGAAGACTTGTGGATCCAGCTGCCACTCGTGGAGATCCATGAGGTTTCTGCTTAGTCTGCCAGAGTATTTTTCCTTCCTGGCAGGAATTGTGCCTGCAGATGTACTTGGTAAGTCAATGCTGTGTCCCACAAAGTCATGGCTAATCTGCAAAGGGGGTAAAGAATGTGTGCCCGCCCTGCTTGTTTATACACCACATGACCGTGGTGTTGTCTGTCCTTATCAGTAGTTGTCCGGGTTGAAGTAGGTCCTTGAAGGCTGCCAGGGCATTTTGAAAAGCTAGCATCTCTTTTTGATTGATATGTAGATGCATTTGGTTTGAGGTCCATGCTCCCTGAATGCATCTTCCTGCCATGTGGGCCCCCCAGGCATAATCTGACACATCCGTTGTTAGTGTTTGTCTGGCTGGGAGTAATGTGAATGGCCGTCCCTTGTTTTGGTGACAAGCCTTTGCCCACCATCGAAACTCCTGTTACAGGCAGGGGAGGAGAGTAATTAGAAGTTATGTACCTGCCATAACGTTCCATGTTAGTTGTCTTCTCTCGCCTTCTTTCTTGCTGGATGGGTTCGGAGCCGATCCTCGGCTCCGACTCGGCACTTGCTAAGCTCAAGAGTCACTTTTACCAGCTCGAGGCAGCCCCATATCCCATGATGCAAGGCGGTAATTACCCAGATCTCGTTTGGTATCTAGAGGAAAAACTGCCTATAAAAACTTTCCACTAAGGAAAGAGAAACAACTAACCTAGAAAGGCTGTAATGGAAACCAGGTAATCAAGGACAAGAACTATCTGGTGTCCAAGGAAGAAAAATCTTCCAGGGAAAAAAGGGAGATCAAGGTCTGTCCAGGCTAGGGGGACAGGAGGGAGGGACGCAAGAAAGGCGGCGAGAGAAGACAACTAACATGGAACGTTACGGTAGGTACATAACTTCTAAATGTTAAGTTGTCAATCTCACCTTCATTCTTGCTGGATGGGACCGTCCTAGCACCTCTATCCTGGGTGGCTCAATGGAACAGACTCTTGAGAACAGTGGAACCAAAGCTTGCCCTATCCCTGGAGGCCAAATCCAATTTGTAATGAGAAACAAAGGTATGAGGAGTGGCCCAAGTGGCTGCTGCACAAATAGTATCTAAGGGCAGCCTAGCCTGAAAAGCTGTAGAAGTGGCTAGGCCTCTTGTGGAATGTGCTTTAGGTTTTGAGCTGAGTTGTTTGCCCCTAAGTTGATAAATGTCAGAAATGGTGGAAGATAGCCATCTGGATAAGGTCACTTTAGAAACAGGGAGACCTTTTTTTATTTTCAGCATAAGAAAGGAAGAGTTGATCAGATTTCCTAAATTGCTTTGTTCTGTCCAAGTAATATCTAAGTTGGCGGTGAACATCAAGGTAATGCAATTTTTGTTCCGCCCTGTTAGAATAATTTGGAAAAAATACAGGAAGATCAATGGATTGGTTTAAATTTGTCTTAGAAGCAACCTTGGGCAAAAAGGATGGATTGGTTCTCAAGGATACCCTGTCCTTGTGGAAGACCAAATAAGGGGGACGAACAGATAGGGCATGAAGTTCAGACACTCTTCTAGCCGAGGTAATGGCGACAAGAAAGAGTGTCTTCCAAGAAAGAAACTTTAATGAACATGAAGCAGCCGGTTCGAAGGGAAGTATCAAGGATGCCAGCACTAAATTTAGGTCCCACTGTGGTGGAGGATCCCTAACAGGGGGCTTTAGAAGGAACACCCCTTTAAGAAAGGCTTTACAAAGTTTGTGGGACATAATGTTGTGGTCTGCAAACCCGACATGAAAGTTGGAGATTGCTGCCAACTGAACTTTGACTGTGGAAGAGGAAGAACCCGAGTGAAAAATTTCCGCTAGAAAATCCAAGACTGACTGAACCGGGGCAGTAAAGGGATCTATGTTCTTATCTTTCGCCCAGAGGGAGAAGCGTTTCCACTTACTACAGTAAATCCTCCTGGTAGAGGACTTAAGAGAAGCTACTATAATGTCTCTAACGGGGTTAGAGATCATAGGAAGCTTGGCTAAGGAAGGAAGTGGAGCAACCAAGCTGTGAGGTTGAGGGAAGGAAAGGAGCGGTGCAGTTGACTCGACTGGTGGGGCAGAAGATCTGGCAGTGGGTCCAGATGCCAAGGCTGCACCAAGAGATGGCGATGAAGGAACCGGAACCAAACTTGTCGAGGCCAGTAAGGGGCAATGAGAATCATTTTGGCTCTCAAAACGGACGCTTTCTGGAGTACCTGTGGAATCAATGGAAAGGGGGGAAAAGCATAAAGAAGTCCCTGGGGCCAATCTTGGGAAAGAGCGTCTCTGGGGGGATGGCCCGGAAGTGGGAAGAGAGAAAAGTCGTCTGGGCATTTGCTGTTTAGAGGAGTAGCAAAAAGATCGCAGCATGGGCGGCCCCACTTCTGAAAAATCTCTTCCACTATGGATTGCTTGAGAGACCACTCGTGAGGCATGAGTATAGCTCTGCTCAATCTGTCCGCTATTATGTTGGTTTTCCCAGGGATATGCGTTGCTACCAGAAACCGATGAGAGGAGATCGCCCATTGCCAAAGTCTGAGAGCCTCTCGACACAAGGGATAGGACTTGGTTCCGCCCTGCTTGTTGATGTACCACACCACGGACATGTTGTCCGTGTGAACTGCAATAGTTCCTGAGGGAAGAAAGTCGTTGAGGGCTTGCAACGTTAAAAGCACTGCTCTCATCTCTAGGACATTTATGTGCAGGTGGTATTCAAACAGTTGCCACGTGCCATGAACCATCCTGCCCTGATAATGCCCCCCCACACCCGATCAGGGAGGCATCCGAAGTGACCGTGGCTACCGGGGCCGGGGGAACAAATGGTCTGCCCTGATGGACTAGAGGAGAGGAAATCCACCAGGATAGATGGTTCTTGCAGGTCTGTGTCACTAGGATCTTGTGATGCATGGGAAGCTGCTGGAAGGACCATTGTGTGAACAACATCCATTGTAGAAGACGCATGTAAAAACGGGCCAGAGGAAGAAGTGTGATGGCAGCAGCCATGAGGCCCAACACTTTCAAAACCAGCCTGGCTTGTACCTTTTTGCTGGCAAGGATGATTCGAATGTGGTTTTGGATATCTAGGATTCTCTGACTTGTTAGGTTTGCTGACATCCGAGTAGTGTCTAGATTTGCACCTATAAAGGTAATAGATTGGCAGGGTGATGAGGACTTTTCGAAGTTTACCGAAATTCCCAATTGACTGCAGAGACATAGGGTGTAGTCTGTGGCTCGGATGAGTTGATGCCTGGTGGTGGCTGAGAGGAGCCAGTCGTCGAGATACAGAAACACCTGGAATCCTAGACGTCTCAGGTGAGCCGTGACCACTGCCATGCATTTGGTGAACACTCTGGGGGCTGTAGTGAGACCAAAGGGCAGGGCTCCGAATTGAAAATGACTGGTCCCCAGCCGAAAGCGGAGAAACCTTCTGGAGCGTCTGTGGATTTTTATGTGATAGTACGCATCCTGAACGTCTATAGAGAACATCCAGTTGTCTTTGCCCAGAAAGGGCAAAATCGATTGAAGTGTGACCATCCGAAATCTCGTCTTTTTGACAGACTTGTTTAGTCTGCTGAGGTCTAATATTGGTCTCCAGTCTCCCGTCTTCTTGGGGACCAAAAAGAACCTTGAGTAGATTCCGGACTCTAAATGATCTTTTGGTACTGGCTGGATGGCTCTTTTCTTTAGAAGCTTTGACACCTCTAATCTTGCAATTTCCCTTAGACCGGGTGGTACGTCTGGAAGGGAACCTTTTTGAGGGAAGGGGCTTTCCTCGAAAGGAATCTTGTAACCCTCGGATATGATCGACTGTACCCATTTGTCTTGAGAGAGGGAAAGCCAGGCTTCTGGGTACAGCGACAATCTTCCCCCGACTGCCTCCAAGGGTGGGCAGTCGGGCAACACCTCAGGGATGCTGGAAGGGCTTGTCAGAGAGGCTCTCTGGAGCCCTGGTTCTGCTGACCCCCTCTGCTCCTAGGGCGGCGTCTGTTATTATTACCTCTGCCTCTGGGGGTAAACTGACCACGTGCGTCAGGTGTGACTCCTTGTGATTTTCGGAACCACATTTTCCCTCCCTTCTGACCTTTGGGGTAAGGTCTAGAAGGAGTGGAGAAACGGACTCCTACGGCAGAAAGAGTCTTGCCATCTTGCTCCACCTGGTCAATGTGTCCTTCACCCGAGGGCCAAACAAAGTTGACCCATCAAAGGGAGAGTTTGTGAAGGACGCCTTAAAGGGGTCTGCAAAATTACAGAGCCGCATCCAGGACTGACGTCTGAGAGCCACTCCTGTGCCTGCAGCTCTACTCGCCCCATCGGCTGAATAAGAAATGAGCCGCATGGAGGAGTTGGTTATGGAGTTAAGGATTCCCAGCTGAGAAGCAATCTTTTCCTGAGCCCCTGCTGCTGAAGGATCCTGTACTACTTCACCTAATTCTTTAAGGATGTCCCTTTGAAGTCTGGTGAAGTGACATAAATAATTCAGCGAACGCATAGCAAAGGTCGCTGAGGAAAACATCCGCTTACCATACCTGTCCATAGTCCTGGATTCTTTGTTAGGAGGATGGACTGGTACGGAAGGATCTGCAAGTTCTTTCTTAGTGGCGGCCGCCACCACCATGGCATCAACCGGGACACCTTTAGTAAGAAACTGCTTTTCTGCGGGGGCCGTAATAAATTTTGAAGTTCTCCTAGGGACTGGTTCCACCGAATCAGGAGATGCCCACGCCTTTCGAGCTATGACCTCCATAAGAGGGTCGAAAGGCGGAGACACCCAGGAGGTGGAGGGTCGAGATCCAAAGGACTCCAAGTATACCGATTCATCCTCGGAGGGGTTAATGGAGGGCCAGTTCCCCTCTGTTTCAGGAGCTCAAGGATGTCTGATAAGGAGACATCCTCAGAGGGAGATCTTGGGGACCCCTCAGACTCATCTAAATCGGTATCTGATGTTGTAGACTCAGGGGAGTCTAAATGCTTCCTCTTGCAGGTCCTCTTACGCGGGGTTCACCTGAAGGATCAGGAGAAACCTCGGAAGAGGAAGTCCTTCCCAATGGGGAAACCTGGGGCGATGGATCTCTGGGTCCGGGAGCAAGAGAGTTGGAAGAGGCATCTACAGGCACCATAGAGGGAGGAGCTAAAGGAACCGACTGCTGGCTAAGCTCTGGGGCTAGCACACTCCTTATCACCTCGAAGGCTCCCCCCCCCAGGGAGAGCCGAGAGATCCCGCTCCGAACAGGGATCCCTGGTCCCACCGAAAGGGAAGGCTCCGAAGCAGATGTCGGGGCAGAGCTCACCAAGGCCGAAGCTCTGAAAGGGAGAACGGGGTCGGACAAGGGTCCGATGCCACTCGCCCCCTCGGAACCAACCAGGGAAGCCCGACACCCAGATCCCTCCAAGGAAGGTCTCAAGGAGGAAATAGGAGTCGAGGACGAAGGATCCGAAAAGTGTGGTATCGGCTCCGACGCAGCAGCAGTCACGGTACCAATAATCTCCGGCTCCGAGCTCTGTAGGAGAGTCGAAGGAGGAATTTCAGGGGGATGTATAATAGCTGACGTCTGATGAGACGGGCTATGGAGCATCTGGGCTAGTGCCTGTGACTTTAATAGCCTACTTACCACTCTCTCTAAATCGTGGTCTGAAAGCCTGGAAGACCTCGATGATCGGCTCCGATGGCTCCGCTCCGAAAGCAAGGGGGATGCTGGAGCCGAGTGAATAGATTCCAAAGAAGGAGATCTAGACCACTTTTTGGAGGGAGCCATCGGAGCAGAGGAACGTTCGGCTCCAGACGGAGCAGACAACTTGTCAGCTCCGAGAGGAGACAAAGATATCTCGGCTCCAGCCGGAGCCGAGACATGCTTAGACGCTGGGGTGTCGGCTCCAGACGGAGCAGACACCGGTGCCGAAGCCAAGGTATCGGCGGCGGCACAGAAGCTTCCAACAAGGAAGGATCGGCTCCGGATGGAGCCGATGTCGACTCCGGCGGAGTCGGAGCCAAGACCACAGACTTGGACACCGAAGCCTGGGTCTTGGGTGGCTTAGAGGGCTTCCCAGAGCCGACTTTAGCCGGGGAGCTTCTGGTTTAAGTAGACCCCTAAGGATCAACTTATTTCTACGTTCCTGCAGGACTCTCTGGCTGAAAGAATGACATATAGCACAGGAGTCCTGCAGGTGTAGGGGTCCCAGGCAATAAATACAAGAAGTGTGACCGTCTGTCAGAGACATCTTCTGACAGCACGAGTCACACTTCTTGAAACCTGAGACCCTAGTATCTTTGGACATATCTAGGTGCTTAAACACTCACACACACCAATCAGTCCAATCAAGACACTAACAACTAAAAATATATTAATAATAACTAACAAAATAGTTATAAAGTAAAGTGACAACACACACACACACCTGAGGGAATCCTGACAGGAACTGTGAGGGTGGGAAAGGCCTAAGGCCCGAAAACTAAACTAAAGAACTAGGACAAAAAGGGGTATGGAGCTAAGTGAAAGTACACAGAGGAAAGAATGGATACTAAAGGGACCAACAATTAGGGTTTTAGGCTCTTAAAACCTGACAAAAAGCTAGAAAAATATCACTTACCAGGAGCTGGTAAAAAGGATGACCTCATTAGCGAAGCGGCAAACGAGATCTGGGTAATTACCGCCTTGCATCATGGGATATGGGGCTGCCTCGAGCTGGTAAAAGTGACTCTCGAGCTTAGCAAGTACCGAGTCGGAGCTGAGGATCGGCTCCGAACCCATCCAGCAAGAATGAAGGCGAGATTGACAACTTAACATTTATAGTTTCCAGGCTGTGGCAATGTTGAGTCCAAACACTTTAGATACCACTGAAGTTTCCTCATATGCAGTCTTGCATATGGAATTAGTAGGATGCAGGATGCCGTGAAGCCCAAAGCCTGCAGAATTCTTCTTGCAGATAACTGGGCCTTTGTTGCTAACATTTTGAAGTAGGTAGTCAGTTGTCTTTGTCTGGTATGAGATAAGCCATCTGGGCAGTTGAATTTAAGCTTGCACCCAGGAATATTATCTCTTGAGAGGGTACTAGTTTTGATTTCTTTTCGTTGACTGTGTACCCTAGGCATGTTAGAAGTTTTTTCACAGATGCCAGATGCTGTAGAAGGATGTTCTTTTTTTTTCTGCTTGAATGAGACAGTCGTCCAAGTAAGAATATATTTGTATTCCTCTGTGTGCAGAACGCAATTACTGGTGCTAGGCACTTTGTAAAGACCCTGGGTGCAGTAGATAAGCCAAAGGGCAGTGCAGAGAATTGGTAATGCATTGAGCCAGCCTTGAATCTGAGGTATCTTCTGCATATTTGTCTGACTGGGACATGCAGGTATGCCTCTTTTAGGTCTAAAGTTACAAGCCAAGCGTTCTTGCCCAGCATGGGCAGTAGCTGCTACAAAGTCAACATTTTGAATTTTGGTATATCCAGGAATGTATTCAGAATAGACAGGTCCAGTATTGGCCTCCAGGCCTTGTCCTTTCTGGGTACAAAGAACAGTCTTGAGTAAAATCCTTGTCCCCGCTCTTGCTCTGGCACTTGTTGAATGGCCCTCATGTCCATGAGGGATGAGACTTGTTTTTGTGCCTCTGTCCATTGATTTTTTGGCAGATCTGGCCAGCCGTTTGCCTTTGGCAGGGTATGGAAATGGAACTTGTAGCCTTGTGACACGATATTTAGAACCCACTTGTCTGGGTCATGATGTGCCAATTTTGAGAAAAAAGTGCTAATTTTCCCCCAAGGGTGCTGCCAGAAAATAAGTGCTTGGTGCAGGCAGGGGGAAGTCATTGGGACTGTTTCCTGTAAGGTTATGATTTGTCTTCTCCACTTTTGGAGGTAGAAGCACCCCATTGCTTTGGCCTGTATGAACCGTGCACCTGGGATCTGCCTCTAGGGCGTCTGGGTCTGCCTCTTTGAGGTCTGTCTGACACAGGAAAGGACCAATTCTTTATTGGCCAGTGTCTACTAAACTTAGGTGGCTGTACTTGTAAGAAATCTTTGACCGTTTGCATAGATTTAGCCTTGTCCTCCATTTTCTTTAATACCTCTTCTGCCTTAACACCAAACAAAGAATCATGCTGAAAAGGTGCATCTAATAATTTAACTAACATGATCAGGCAGATTTTGTTCCTTTAACCAAGCATGCCTTCTAATTACAGAACCTGCAACTGCAGCCCTGCAGGAGGCCTCTAAAGAATCAAAACCACATTGCAAAGTATGCTTTCCAATTTGTTCAGCTGCATGCAATATATCCTGCATTTCTTTATTTTCTGCACATTCAGAGTTTAACAACATTTTCTGTTTAAGCAATGCCATGACATGTTGCTGAGATTTGAGCATATAAAACTGACAGTTTAAGGCCCTTATAGCCAAGGTAGCAGAGGTGTAAACCTTTTTTCCCCATCTATCCAGTGCCCTAGAATCCCTGTCAGAAGGGGTAGGGTTTTTTGCAGCGGAAGCCTGAACACCCTTGGGACCCTGAAAAATAGTTTCTGGGTCTGCAGCAGGGTTTTTAAAAAGGAATTTATGTGAGTCAGGAACCCTGTAATATCTGTCAGGCTTAACAGGAGCTGGAGGTAAGGAGTCAGGGGTAAGGCTAGACTCCGAAAACACATCTACAATGTCTAACACAGGAGGGATGGCTACTGGCTTGTGCTGAGTTATTAACAGGAAATCCCTGAGCCTCTTTTTAGACTCTGAAAGATCTTGTCTCTCCCAGTGGAAATGCTCCCTCATGGGATGTAAGGTTTCCCCAAAAGAATAATCTAGGAGAAGCTGAAGGTATGGATTATTCAGCATCAGAATCCTCATAGGGGGGAAAGAATATTCCTGATCAAAGAGGAATCAGAAGAAATGGAAACCTGATCTGAAGATTCATAGTCCGTTTCTTGCCTAGGCCTCTTATCAGGAGGGGGATGGGAACCCTTGATCAAGGTAATCAAGTCTTCTGCCATTTTGAGCAGCTGTTTTTTGGGCATGGAGGCCTGTCCACATGGCTCTTGAGGTTGTTTCTTTGCCTCTGAAGGTAATTTAGTCTTTGCCTTTGAAGTCGGTTTAATGTATAAAGTGCTTCCATTAACAACTGTGTTAAAATATGGAAACTAAGGAAAGGAGATGGAAAAAAAAGTGCAGTTGTGTCACACTTACCATAATTGCAGTGTGTCTATTTTCCTTATCACTTCAGGATAGGTTCTGGAGCAGAACTTTTGAAGTTGCCTGTTTTTGTGGGAGGCAGAAAGACCTATTGAGGGAATCCCCCCACTCTATGTTTAAGTTCAGGAAAGTCTCCCTCTTCAGCATCCATTTGTTGGGGTCCAAAAGATCCCTGCTTAAGGAGTTTGCCAAGGTATTTTTCTGTTCTGGAAAGTAAGATGCTATGTCAGTTTCAGGTCTTGTGCTAACAACCATATTTTCTTAAGACTGAATAAGGGGTAGGAAAGGGTGTCCCCCTTCCTCGTATACCAACTGACTGTAGTATTGTCTGTCCAAATCCGTAAAGTTCCTGGTGTTCTGTTGAAAGCTGTCTACCTAGCAATGAAAGTTTAACTCTTTTTGGTTGATATGTAGCTTCCTCTGATCTGAGTTCCAGATTCTCGGCACCTTAATGGCCCACAGGTCAGCCCATCAGCCCATGTCTGAACTGTCAGTAGTGATGGCTTTGGCAGTCTCTGGCAGAGACACATTTGTGCCTGGACTCTGTAAAACTGTATTTTTCCACCACAGCAGCTCTATTTTTAGTCATGGAAGGAGAGGCAGCAGTGTTTCCAGGGGCTGAAAATGCTGCTCCCACAAGTTTTTTTTTAAGAACCATTGCAGCTATCTCATGTTTAACTTTGCACGGTGCACTACGAGAATTTAAGCAGCCCAAGACCTTGAGAAAGTCTCTTGCTAAGATCTGTTGCCTTGGCACCAAGTTGATCATGTTTGTCAGGAAATACTTTTTCCTTTGAAAGGAAAGTTTTTTGCTGCACAGAGTCTATGAGGGGTCTGAGAACAAGAATCTTTGTCTGTGGAAGAGCCTGAGCCGTGTGGAGATTTCGGGTGAGACCTGCCTTCTGGAAGCAATCCATCGAGACTTGTAAAACATTTAGTCTGTTGTGTGGATTTTTTCTGAATGAAACAATCGTCCAGGTAATGGTAAATGTAAACCCCTACGGTTCAGCATTGGCCTAGCATTGAAGTTAAGCACTTACAGAAAACTCCTGCAGTAGCAGACACTTCAAATGGGAAAGCAAAGAATTGTCAGTGCAAGCCTGCTGCTACAAAGCACAGATACTTTCTGTAGTAGTGTGCAATAGGGAAATGAAGGTAAACGTACTTTAGATTTAAAGTAATCATGTATGCATCATGGAAGATCATGGGGAGTAATTTTTGTAAGGTTAGCATTTTGAATTTTGGAACATAAGGAAATCTGTTTAATCATGACAAGTCCAAAGATAGGCCTCCAGACGTCTTTTCTTGGGACTAGAAAAATCCTTGAATAAAAACCTTTTTCTTCCTGATCTAAAGGAAAAGGTTGACAGGATATTTGTTGTAGCAAGTCTAAAAGGATAGGTGGTAAGAGAATCCCCTGCTCTTCTGGTGGTTTTAATATGCCCAGGAAGTGGGGATTTTCCCTGAACTGAATGAAGTAGTAGCTTTGTGTGTTTTGAAGGACTCGCTGGTCCTTGGTAATGTTTTCCCATTTTTGTAGTAAGGAGTGTCTTCCTGCCAGAGGATAGGGAGTGGGTAGAAGACTGGCCAGGAACTGAGGACAGCTACAGTTGGTCTCTGTGCTGGATGGGCTCTTAAGATCCCTGTCACCTGCTGGATTGTCTGACTTTCCTGGCACGAGGCGGCCTCCCCTTTGTCCTCTTCTGGGGGGCCATGGCTTGGAAGGATAGTTCGTAGTATACATAGGTGCAGGTAATAGGTAAAAACTCTCGCACTGTTTTCATTTGTATTTTGTTTTGTCCAGCTTTTCAAACACCTTTTTAGATGGGGGACCAAACAGTAACTCCTTGTCTGGAGTATCAGTAGCTCTGCCTTGACCTGGTCTGAGCAGCTGAGTCCTGAGCCATGCATATCTGTGAATGACTGAGCCAGTGGCATCAACCGCATCATACCAACATTTTAAAGGGTGTCTAGAAACCTGTAAGGAAGCTCTAGCTAACTTCTGAATTTCCTTTAACCAAAGCTTTGTCACGAGTATCTGCCCTGGTGGTAATTTGGTCCCAAAAGGATTTCAAGTACTCCAGGATGTGGAACTAGCATTTAAGTGCCATCATGGGAAGGGTAGCAGAGGTATATGCTTTTTTGCCAAACCTGTCTACAAGTCTGCTTTCCCTGTCATTAGGCAAGGGATGTATAGTTGCACCTCCTGGCATCCCTTTAGTGGATCAGTAGAAACTGTCTGCTTTAGGGTTTTTGTTGAGGCGCTTGTTTGAGGCCAGTACTCTGTAAAACTGGTCAGACTGTTTGGGTACAGGTGGCAGAGAATCTGGGTGTAGAGAGATTTCTTTAAAAATGTCATCAAGTGTCACATGCACTGGGAGGGATAGCTAGTACTCTAGGTGAAGGTATATCTCCGTAATTCCCTATAGTGAGCTTGTGCTTCACAGAATGGCTTGCTTTCCCAATTAAAAGCCTTTTTCATTTTATGAAGGGCATCCCTGAAAGAAATGTCCTCTGGGGACAGGCAGATGAGAGGATATCACCCGAGTCCAAGTCCAAATAAGGTTGGGTTGTAAAGGTCCTCGGAGTGGAATAATTCCTCTTTGTGAAAGGCTACCTCCCTATGCTTTTTGGATGGGGAGGCTTCGCAGGTAATGGTCTGGGTGTGGCTAGGTTCCCTAGGTTTTATGAAGGCCATGAACTCCTGGGAGATTTTCAAAAGGTCATGGGCTTTGGTTTGAGATGAAGTGACAAGAGATCTGAGAAAACAGAGAAGGAAGGCTGACTGTTCCGTTCAGTTTACGCATCTGTTCTGTCAAAATAACCAGATGATGCTCTTTGCTGACTGCCAAGTCAGTCCTGGTTTCCAAAGTTGGGGAATTTAAAGTGCCTCCCTTGCACCTGCAGCAGAAATGTCAGAAACTGTGGCCTGCAGAGTGAATACAGACCCAACTAATGTCAACGTTGTGGAAGTGATCGGTAGGGCCTGGAACTATGGTGGCCTCTCAAAAGGTCATGTCAAAGGGTTTGATTCTAGAAATTGCCAGACCAGGGGGCTCCAAAGCCACCTCATTTGAGTCACTGGTAGACTTAGCAGCATGGGTCGAGACACTGGCCGTATCTTCAGTGTCTTTCTATGAATGTCTTTTTTTTTTTTCCCCAAAATGCTGGAGGTAGCTGGAAACTGCGAAGACAAAGAGGGAACGGAAACTGGGACTTCATGAGTGGCTAGGATTTAGGCCATCATTTAAGGGTCTTCACTCAGAATTTAGCATAATCAGGGCAATTACAGACATTGTGCTGAAACTCCAAACAAAACAGACACAGGGAATGAAAATCTGTGTGTTGGATTTGCTTCCTACATTTCATGCAATTGTCAGCCTTCTTAAACATTAAATCAAAAGACGAAAATCCCCAATGGGGTACTTATCTGACTGGAGAAAAGAAACTCTTGGGGGGGGGGGCGACCAATGGACTGTGAGCATACTGTATACACAGTAAAGTGCATTAGACTGCACAGCTAAAAAAAGATGGTACCGAAAGACCGACCGACCTTATAACCAGATGTCCGGACATTGGTCTTCTGAGGTCTGTTCGCTAAAGATAGAAATCTGGCAGACTGTGGGCTTCTGCATGGCAGAAAAACACAAGAATCAGTACTGCAACACTGACTATGAAGACTGTTAACATTTCTTGGCCATACAGAACCAGAGGAAGGTTAAGTCACAGATTTTCAAAAAACAGACCAGTATATCCTGGTATAGATCCCCAGCGCAATAATGGGAACAATGACGGCAGAAGACCAAGCACAAGTTAAGACTGCAAATTTCACATCATTTACTGAGGTCCAGTTTGCATCCCAAGTCACCTGCCTTTTTAAGCGCTTCAAAAAGCTTGGAACAAATGGTAATTCCTTAACAGATTATGGGGATCTGATGTAAAGCATTCTGAAACAGCAATGCAGATGTCTGCTGAAGCACGCAGACTTCCATCTTTGCAGTGTATAAGAACAGGTTTTAATCGTGATACATGGAGTACTCTAGCTTCACAAACTCCAAGCCCCATTTGCTTGAGTTCATGCAAATTAAGAATTCAGCACTGAAGACAACACCCCTTCCCATAAACAGAGCTCTTCAAGAAAATGGTAAGGTATTTCTACCCACTTGTCACCTGCAAGTTTCTACCAAGCTGCAAGAGGCATCATCTCCACTGCTGGTACAACTGACTGTATTAAGAAAAAGGGCAGTACTGGTTTCTTCCGGTGTACAATCAAGGCAGAAGCACTGAAAAAATGCAGCTGTTAGCACCAAGGTCTAAAACAGCATCACAGCATTCTGTGAAATGCATCCTGCAGCCTGTGAAGCTGGGCGTTCCCTGGAATGGGCTACCAGAATTAAGGTGGGGAGGGGTGTCCACTTTCAAGAAGGCATAGCACAGGCAGAAGAGAGTTATTAAAGTGAAAGACAGAAGGAAAATGTTAAATTTGTTAAAAAGAAAACAGATTGGCTTGCCTCCTACTGCCATAAGATAAATATAAGGTAATGAAACATTCTCTTTTGCCAACGTATGTCCACTGTCATTCTGCCTTTTTTTTAAAAGTGCTGCACACCTCTTGCCTAAGTGCATAATATAATCCTTGATATGTCAGAAAAACCCATCCACAAGCAGAAGTGTCATCAGAGATAAGTGCTGCATTCTACTGCACCTCTAATTACAGAGAACAGTACAGGAACTTGGACTTTTTGGGCATGGCTAGAGATTAGCCCCTTCCATTCAAAAGTATACTCCCTCGGCAGGCACAATTAATAGCCCATGTAGATTATCCAGCACAGTCCCCAAATAGCTAATATACAGAGCACAAAAATGCACTTTCTATAGAGCTCTACAACCTATGAATTTCATCCTAACAGAGGACTCTAGGAAATGGGGATAAAGCAATCTCTCTTCTGCATTAGAGATAACCATATCTAACTCAGAGTCCCTCACCCCACCCCCAAGTATAAGGGACCATAGCCATTTTAAAATGTATCTGCTTTCTTAGCTATAATGGTTATCATCTACAAATAAGACAAAAGGGCATTGATTAAAGCTATCACACAAAAGACAGGAACATCCAAGGAGTTTTGCTTCAAGCATAAATAACTGGGAGGATAACTTCCCAAGATACGGAATTATAACACAAACAATGTCTCCAAATAGGTTCTCCAGCTCGGATGCTGAAGTGGGTCAGACTCCTCTATCAACATTAAGTAAGCCAGGGAGAACATGAATATTTACTGTTGTTCTCTAACTGAAAGGCAGGGTAATTTGTTAAGCTGTAACAATCTCATACTACTACCTTTGTTATTTAAACAAGAAACAAAATGAGGAAGAAATTATTAAGTGCAGTGTTGTTTCTTGTTCAGGACAAATGAAAATCTTTACTATACAGCCAGCAGCAGACTTAGCTGGAAAATGTGTGATAGGTGGAACAGTGTCAACAGCGCTGTATTATGTACAGCTGTGGTACCCTGGACCCCAGTTTGCATAATAGTTATGTACTTAACTATTATGTTATTATGTTATATTATGTTATTAGTTGTGTTACTTGGTAACTGTGCTATCCGTAGTCACCACTCATTATGTACGGGTCTAGGATCAGACATCGGATCAGAGCTGGCAACACTTTAATAGCTTATTGCACACTCCTCCCCTCCCATAATGCTCTGCTGCCCTCTAACCCCTCAGATCGAGTTTGCCCTGGAGAAAGAATTCAGAGTAGACCTGCCACCAGAAAGGGTCCAACTAATACCTTGTCAATCCCTCAGGAAAGGGGAAAAGAGGGTGGGATTGGGATGAATGGTGACTGGATAACACAAACACCAAGTTATGGTACACAACTATTAATCTGATGTTATCCTAGTCACCATTCATCACATGTGTGTCCGAGTCCCCAACTGCCCAACATTCTCAGGTGACCTCATGGAAGGTCATGCCAAAGAACATGGAGCCAGAGGAAACCCTTCCCCTAGAGACTAGATCAAGCTTGTAATGACAAAGGTATGAGGAGAAGACCAAGTTGCTGCTGCACAAATGTCATCCAAGGATTGACGAGCTGATAAAGCAGCTGATGTAGCCACTGATCTGCATTTGTGGTTTTGGGAGTAAGCAAACAGACTGCAGTTTGGTTGGCCCCACCGATGGAAGATCTGCTTCACCACTAGAGGATTCAGGGACCACTCGTGAGGGGTCAGAATAGCCCTACTCAGCTTGTCCGCCAGCATGCTGGATGCTCCAGGAATGTGTATTGCAAGTAGAAAGCCCCCAAGGACATCGCCCTCTCCTAAACCCTCATGGCTTCGCCACAAAGCAGTTAAGAACATGTGTCCACTTTCTTATGTACCATACTACACAGCCATGTTGTGTGTCCTGCTATTACCGCAATATAAAATCCAATGAACAGGATAAAGACCAAGGTTCATAAATTAAAATACAACAAATGAACTCAGCATCGTAAAATTAAAACAGCCAATAAATCTACAGCATTAATAATCAAACAAGACAATAAAATTCTTAAAGAACTAATATATTCATCAATTTTATTGCCTATTTTTGATTAATAATGTTGCAGTTTTACTGGCTGTTATTTTTGAAATGTATGTAAAGGAAGATGTTAATTTCAAACAATTTCCATTGAGGAAAGATTGTTTTCCCGTAAGCTTCGTCTCTGTATTAAACGTCTTGTTTTAATTTTACGGTGCTGAGTTCATTTATGTTTGCCATACTGCTATTGTCCTCAGAGGAAGGCAGTCCTGAAAAACTTGCAACGAAAGGACGACTGCTCTCATCTCCATAACTTTTATGTGCAGTTCGGTCTCTGACTGGGAACATATCACCTGGACAGTCTGTGGTAACCGTGACTGTAGGAACTGTGGTAGAAAAAGACCTGCCTGCTAGGAACTCTGGAGAGTGCATCCACCATAGCAGATGTCTTCTGCATATTGGAGCAGGCCCGACAGAAGATGAGAAAGTGGACCACTGAACCACCAGGGTCCACTGCAGAACTCTCATGAAATACCTGGCCATCAGAACCAGATAAATGAGTGCTGCCACAGCACCTACAGCCCTTAGAATGAATGAAAGTGAAGGACGAGTTTGCTCCAGAAAAGAATGTACACGAGACCGGATAAGAAGCACGCATCTGAGGGGAAGAGTGCAATCTTCGACGTTATGTTCAACTGAGTGCCTATGAACTCCAGCCATGGAGATGGGATCAAGGAAGACTTGGCAAGATTCACTGTTATCCCCACCTGATCAAAGAGACTAAGGAGAAAGCATGTGGCCTCCACCAGTTGATGCTGTGTGGGAGCTGTGAGGAGCCAACTGTCAAGATAAGGAAACACCTGGAATCCCTGCAACCTGTGATGAGCTGCCACACATTTGGTGAACACCCGGGGGGGCTGGGGTGAGTCCAAAGGGTAGGACTCTGAACTGGAAGTGATCAGCTCTTAGGCAAAAGTGAAGAAATCTCCTGGACTGCCTGTCAATTTTGATATGACAATAGGCGTCCTGGAGATCGACAGAGCACATCCAGTCATTCCTGTTCAGAAAGAGAACAATGGACTCTAGAGTGACCATCCGAAATATCGACTTCTTGACTGATGGATTTAACCGACTGAGGTCCAGAAATGGACGCAGGTCCCCTGTTTTCTTGGGTACCAAAAGGAAGCTGGAGTTAGTTCCGGATTCTTTCTGTCCTGTGGGGACCTTTTGGACGGCTCTTTTTTGAATGAGGTTGGTCACCTCTAGAAGAGCTAACTTTTCTTGACATGCCACCTGGTCAGAGTTTGCTTTTTCAGTGCGTGTCAGAAAAGGGAATACAGTAGGCCCTGGATATAATTTTAGCAACCACTGATCGGTTGTGATGTTTGGCCAGACCGAAGAGTGCAAAGATAAAAGGCCCCCAACTGCCTCCAGGGAGGGACAGTCGAGCAATGCCTCAGGGGAGCTGAAACAGCTTATCTGAGAAACGGTCCCTGGAGCCCTTGTTTTGCAGGCCTCCTCTGCCCTTAGGGCGGCATCGACCATTGAAATCTCTCCCCTAACCCATGGAAGAGGAAGCTTCTTGAGTCTCCAGAAAGACTACGACTTACGGAACCACATCTTCTCGCTCCCCCATTGAATCTTGGAAAAGGACCTTTGAGGGGTAGAGAATTTTATCCCTACAGCCGACGGTGTCTTCCACTTTTGCTCACTGCAGGTCAAAATTTACTTAACATTTGGTCCAAAGAGGGTTGAACCATCGAAGGGAGCATTGGTGAAGGACACCTTAAAGGCCTCTGCAAACCCACATATGACACCTGATGGCAATGCCTGTGCCCGCAGCCCATGACGTACACTCTGCCACTTTAGAGATCAACCTCATGGACGAATTAGATATGGACGCGAGAGTGGCCAGTTTGGGAGAAATGGCCTTAAAGTCCTCTGCAGGCATGGACTCAGAGTGAAGTGGTAAGCTCCTTTATCAAATCCCTCTGAAGATGGGTTAAATGTGGCAAGGTAGTTTAAGGCTCGCAGACTGAAAGTAGCTGATGCAAACACCCGCTTTCCAAATCTGTCGATCGCTCTCGACTCTCAGATGGGAAGTTGGACAGATTAACTCTGCTCTGCCAGTTCTTTCTTGGTGGCGGCAGCTACCACAATTGCATCAACTGGAACTGCCTTGGACCAAAAAGCCTTAACAGAAGGACTCAAGAACTTGTCCGCTCTCTTTGGCACTGGCTCCACTGTATTGAGTTCCTTCCAAGCCTGGCCGGGAATGAGGTTGATTAAAGCATCAGCAGGGGTGACACCCAGATGGGCCCGTTCTGAAAGCCTCCAGAAACATGGCTTCCTCAAGGACAGGGGCTGGACAGACCAGCCGCACTTGGCCTTAAGAATCTCCAAAATGTTCCCAAAAAACTCCAAAATGTTCCCAGAGAGACATCATTAGGCGGTGACCTTGGGGACCCATCCCCTTCATTGACATGCGTGTCCTCCATGAGACTCTACAGGGGAGTCAAGATGTCTCTTCTTACATGTCCTCTTTCAAGGGACTTCCTTTGCCAGAGGCTCAGGAGAGACTCGGAAGAGAGTGGGGACTCCGATAGGGGTAATTTCCCCCATTCAAGCTAGTCCGAACGGGCTGACCAAGAGTTGGACGGGAGGATCCACACAAAATCTTAGACTGGGATGGAGCCTGGCAAGCAGGGAAGACTACTCTGGTAGCAGAGAGAAATCTTTCAACCACCCGAAAAGTGGAGGGGGTGGACAAAGCTCCCTCTCTCTCTCTCTCCCCCATGTACAACACAAGGGAAGAAGGAGCAGACCCCATCAGGACCGCCAACAATCTGGAGAAGGCCGGACTGGAACTATCGAGAAATGAAGCATAGAGGGGCAAAGAATGGTCTTAAAAGCACAAACCCAAACCCACCCCTACGGACTCAGGTGACAACCCGGATTGGTGGCCCTACCTGCCCCGGGGGGAAGGGCAGCCGAACTAGCCACATAATCTGATGAGGTAGGGACAAAAGGATTCCCGGAGACCCCCACCACCTCCATGTCTCGCACAGGCTCGTCTAAGTCCAATCCCTGAGAGGTTGGACGAGGAGAAAATAATCCTGGAGTGGGAGGAGGTGCCCCAGTCCTGTGGGTTGGGGAAGCCAAAAGCCCTAACTCTGAGTTTTCAAAAAGGACATCATCCTGTCCATATCGGAGGGGAGGATGCCCCCCCCCCCCCGATGTAGAAGGAAGCAACAGTCCACAAAAAGGACAAAAATTCATTGGCCGAAAAACAGCCATAAAGATGATACAGTGGACTATTGAGGATAAGAAAGAAATTATGTATCGTTATTATGCAAGAAGCAAAGAATTTCTGGGTACAAGATATACAAAACGACTGAGAGAGAAATTAGAGGAAAGAAAAACACTTTCGCAGGAAAAACTGTCAGAAGCTTCAGATAAAAAATTGAGTTCATTAATACAACAGATTTTTGAAAAAGTATATAGATCAAGAAAAGTACAGTTTTGTACCTACCATAAATGTAGATGTTCGAGTGCTAATACAGCTGCAGTAATCACAGATGGGTTCTCTGCCGTCAGGCGGGTCCTCGGTCGGCCGAATTCCAAAGTCTAGGTCCGGTGTCAGTTGCTGTCGCTTTCTTTCCTGACGTCAGTGAGGCAGGGGTATATAAGACACAGCCAACGCCATTTTCTTCAGTCTTTCTTGCCCCAGATGTCCGGTGCCCCCAGTAGGAAGGCAATACATAAATTATATTTATATACATGCAATGCAATATAATCAAAAATCAGTAGTTGCAAGCAAATATACCATAGAAGGATAACCCAATCAGGTTGTTTGAAAAGGGGTTAGGCCCCAGGCCTTTACCAAGAGGGGAAGGAGGGAGGGTAAACTGTACTGCAGCTGTATTAGCACTCGAACATCTACATTTATGGTAGGTACAAAACTGTACTATGTTCATCGTGCATACAGCTGCAGTAATCACAGATGGGTAGAATCCCAAAGCTACGCACAGGGTGGTAGACACTAGGTGGAACTGGGATGAGCCAGAATGCCCTGCAACACAGCAGTGGCAAAGCCTGCTCTAGTTTTGGAATATAAAGGCAGGTGGTAGTGTTTTGTGAAGGTATGCACAGAACTCCAAGTGGCTGCCTCCAAAATATCTTTGGTAGGAACTCCTCTGAGGAAGGCTGTAGAGGTAGCTGTGGCCCTGGTGGAGTGGGATCTGATGCCTGTAGGGACAGATTTTCCATGATAGGAGTAACAAAACCGTATGCAGTGGCCTATCCATTTTGAAATTGTCTGTTTGGTAACTGGCTTCCCTTGAGCTCCTACAGCATAGGACACAAAAAGTTGTTCTGATTTCCTGCAAGGCTTTGTTCTGTCCAAATAATAACGTAGCTGTCTATGGATGTCTAAGGAGTGTAGCAGCCTTTCCCCTTTGTTTTGAGGATTGGGGTAAAAGGGAGGTAAGTGTATGGCTTGATTTAAAGCTACCCTGGATACCACTTTAGGCATAAATGATGGGATGGTTCGAAGGGAAACCCTGTCCTGATGGAAGATGAGAAAAGGCTGCACAGCCATGAGGGCTTGTAGTTCCGAAACCCTACGAGCTGAAATAATGGCCAGAAGGAAAGCTGTTTTCCAGGACAAATATTGCAAATCTGTTGAGGCAGCTGGTTCAAAGGGAGGCAATGTTAATTTTTCTAGAATGTAATTAAGATCCCAGGCTGGCACTGGTTGTTTCCTTGGTGGTCTTATATTCTTAGCCCCTGTGAGGAACTGTCTTAAGAGTGGGTGAGAGAATAAGGGTGGATCCGTGTTGAATTCTGCAGAAATGGCTGAGGCATGGATTTTTATGGAGGAAAATAAAAGTCCACTGTTCAGCAGCTCAGCTAGATACTGTAATACCTGAGGCAAATTCAGTTTTCCAGGGTCCTGGCCTTTTTTCTCATTCCAAAAGCAAAACAGTTTCCATTTTGCGGAGTAAGCCTTTCTAGTAGATGGCCTTCTGGCCTCCAAAATGACATCCTGCACCTCTTTGAGGAGTAGGATCTGTTGTAGTGTTAAGGAATTTTCCATGCAGCGAGATTGAGTGTTTTCAGCTGACTGTGAAGAGTTTTGTAGCTGTGCTGAGTCAGCAGAAGAGGCATTAGAGGTAGGGGCCAGGGAGGAGTATGTGTTAGGCTCCTCAGGAGTGGGTACCAGTGTTGTCTTGGCCAGTCTGGAGCAATCAGTATCATCTTCGGTCTGTCTGCTCCTGCTTTCAAGAGCACCTTGGGCAGAAGAGGCAGAGGTGGGAAAGCGTAAACTGTCCATGCTGTCCAACTGAATGAAAGGGCGTCCACTCTCCAGGCCTTTGGATGAAAGGTCCTTGAACAAAACTTTTCCAATTGATGATTCCTGTGGGAGGCGAAGAGATCTATGTCTGGCCTCCCCCACGCTAGGATTATCTTTGTAAACACTTGAGGATGCAACTTCCATTCATGTGGATCTGCCATATTTCTGCTTAGATTGTCTGCCAGCGTGTTTTCCAAACCTGGCAAGTACTGTGCTTGAAGTTCAATTTGCCATTCCAGAGCCAAGTTCCAAAGTGTCATGGCTAGTCTGCACAGGGGGTATGAATGTGTTCCTTGTTTGTTTATGTACCACATTACTGTGGTGTTGTCTGTTCTTATCAATAATTGTCCTGGATGCAGGAGGTCCTTGAAAGCTCTAATTGCATTTATCACTGCTAGCATTTCTTTTTGATTGATGTGGAGGTGCTTTTCCTTTTGGGACCATTTGCCCTGAATGCACCTGTCTGTCATGTGCGCCCCCCAGGCGTAATCTGAGGCGTCTGTTGTGATGACTTGATTTGCTTGAGGCTTGCAGAATGGGAGACCTGTGTTTGACATGCTTGGGCCCACCATAGAAATTCCTTTTGCAAACATGGAATTATTGGTATTATTGTTTCCAAAATGTGGCTGTGTTGAGACCATAGGTTTTTTAGGTACCATTGAAGTTTCCTCATATGCAACTTTGCACATGGGATTAAAAGAATGCAAAATTCCATGAAGCCCAGAGCCTGCAGGATTTTCCTTGCAGTAAGCCTGGTACACTTTGCTAGTATTTTGAAGTACTGAGTTAGTTGCCCCTGTTTTTCTGGCGTAAGATAGGCCATCTGGGTGTTTGTGTCCAAGTTGGCACCCAGGAAAGTTATTTTCTGAGATGGTGTTAGCCTGGATTTCTCTTTGTTGATTGTGTATCCCAGAGAATTCAGTAACCGTGTTGCATAAGCCAGATGTTCCAGAAGTATGTGCTTGCTGTCCGCTTGGATCAGGCAGTCGTCCAAATAAGGGTAAATTTGTATCCCTTGAAGTCTGCAGTAAGCAATTACTGATGCCAGGCATTTCGTGAATACTCTGGGTGCAGTAGATAAGCCAAAGGGCAATGCAGAGAATTGATAGTGGATTGAACGTGCAAGAAATCTGAGGTATCTTCTGCAGCTTTGTCTGATTGGGACATGCAGGTAATGCCTCCTTGAGGTCCAATGTTACCAGCCAAAACTCCTTGCCCAGCATGGGAAGAAGCTGCTGTAATGTGAGCATCTTGAATTTTGGTACGAGTAAGAATGTGTTTAGGATGGATAAGTCCAAAATGGGTCTCCAGTCAGTTCCTTTCCTTGGTACCAGAAATAGCCTGGAATAAAAACCTTGACCTTGTTCGTGAGTAGGTACCTCTTGAATAGCTTTCATGTCTATGAGCTTTGAAATTTGTAGTTGTGCCTCTGCCCTTTGATTGTGTGGCAGGTTTGGCATGCCTCTCATTTTGGAAGAGTGTGAAAATGAAATCTGTAGCCTCTGTTTATAACGTCCAGGATCCATTTGTCTGTTGTGACAATATGCCAATTTATTGTAAATAATGCCAGCTTTCCTCCCAAGGGTGCTGCCAGCTGAGACTTGCTTGGCATGGAAAGGAGGAAGTTATTGGGTTTGTTTCCTGTATTGCTGTGCACTGTCTTCGCCACCTCTTGGTGCTGGAGTTTGCCATTGCCTGCCTCTATATGATCCTTGTGATTGTCCTCTGCCCTTGTGCAGCTGTATCTACCTCTTTGGGGCTTGTCCGTGGCTGGAAAGGACCAGTTTTTAGAAGGCCAATTTCTGCTAAAACGTGGTGGTTGAACCTGTAGAAAAGCTTTGACAGTTTGCATAGATTTGGCTTTTTCTTCCATTTTCCATAGTATCTCCTCAGCATTAGTACCAAATAGCACATCCTTTTGTAAAGAAGCATCTAGTAGTTTAGCTTTCACATGATCAGGCAAGCTTTGTTCCCTAAGCCATGCATGTCTACGAATGACTGATCCTGTAACAGCAGCTCTACTTGATGCCTCTAAGGCATCATAGCCACATTGTAAGGTGTGTTTACCCACTTGTTCTGCACTATGCATCATATCCTGCAACTCCTTCAAATCTGGTTGTTCAGGTTGAGACATTTTATTTCTTAATTGTGATAACAGAAACTGCTGATATTTAAGCATATGAAACTGACAATTTAAGGCCCTCATGGCTAGGGTGGTCGAGGTATATACCTTTTTTCCCCACCTTTCTAAGGATCTTGACTCTCTTTCGGAAGGTAGTGGATTCTTAGCAGTAGAGGCCTTCATTCCCTTGGGACCTTGAGAAATGGTTTCAGGGTCAGCATTATGGCTTTTGTAAAGAAATTGGTGAGAGTTAGGAACTCTGTAGTACCTATCAGGCTTGACTGGGGCAGGAGGCAGGGAATCCGGATTAAGGCAAGCCTCCGAATAAACATCATTAAGTATGTCCAAGACAGGAGGTATCGCCAGAGTTCTGTGTTGAGGTAACAAAAGAAATTCCCTAAGTCTTTTCTTGGAATCAGAAAAGTCTTGGCCTTCCCAATGGAAGTGTTCCCTCAAGGTGTGCAAGGTTTCCCCAAAAGGAGATACAGAAGGAATGGACTGCTCTGCATCAGAATCTTCAAAAGGGGAGTAAGAGTGTTCCTCTACATCAGAATGATCTGAAAAAATGGAGCCCTGATCAGAAGAGGGAGAATCTTCCTCCACTCGGGGTCTCTTGTCTGGAGGGGGTTGGGAACCACTGATAAGATTAATTAAATCCTCAGCCATTTTAAGCATCTGCTTTTTAGGCATGGGGCCTGGAGATGGGCCCTGTGCAACAGGCCTCTTGGGATGCCTGGCTGATTTGGACTTAGTAAAAGCCTTAGTGGAAAAGGAAGATGAGGGTCTAAAGACACCCTGGGTGGAAGTGGACCTGTCCACATTAGGAGGCTCAACGCTCACAGTGGCTTTGGTGGTAGTAGTCTGGGTATGGGCCGAGGTACCTGCGGTCTCAGTTACAGAAGACACCGCCAAAGAAGTGTCGTCGGTAGTCAGGAACTGCATAGGCGTCTCACTGAGAACCGGACCACGTGTAGCCGGTTTTGGCGTAGTGTCGGTGGGGACTGCGGACCTCACGTGTCGGTCCTTGTCCTTACGGTTTTTGGACAAAACGGTAGTCGGAGTCTCCGACGACATTTTATAATCAAAGGCTTTACCAAAAAAGTGTTGGGCGAACTCCGCCTGACGCTTAATAGTGCGTTTATTGAAAGTAGCGCAAAAGCGACAGCCCGAGACGTCATGGTCTGGACCTAAACAAGGTATGCAGAAGGAATGGAAATCCTTATGCGGTATTTGCTTCCCACAAGAAATACAATTGTTAACTTTTTCTGACATCGGTCTGAGGCAAGAAAAGTTTCTAACGGGGTACTTAGCTTTAATGAAGACTTCGGTTTCCAATTTTTCGTAAATTCAGGAGCTGGCCGACCGGCACTTGCGAACTGCTTCTGCTTCGGGCACCGCGCGGCAAAAAAGACTGAAGAAAATGGCGTCGGCTGTGTCTTATATACCCCTGCCTCACTGACATCAGGAAAGAAAACGACAGCAACCGACGCCGGACCTAGACTTTGGAATTCGGCCGACCGAGGACCCGCCTGACGGCAGAGAACCCATCTGTGATTACTGCAGCTGTATGCACGATGAACATCTTTGATCTCTTTGGAAAAAGAAGCCTTTGAGGAAGTGGAAAAATATAAACAACAAAACTTAGAGATATTTGAAAAAGCTAAAAAAGCGATATGGACATGGGAAAGAGAGATTGGATATGGTGCAATATTTATGCAAAGGAGAAAGCCAAGTTAACTAATATAGAGAAGGCAGTCTCAAAAGTATTCAAAGAGAAATACAGGCAAAGGCGTCCAAATATGGAAAATTTCACAATAAAAAGATTAACACAAAAACATAATGTAGAAAAAATGATTAGTAAAGGTTAAAGAAATAGAAGCTGAAGTTATGGAGTGTGCCTGCTAAGTGAAGGATTTAATGTAGAAGGTCCAAGACAGACTACATCACAGTACGCTGGAGTATGTCCCCAGAATAAGGAAAAGTAAGAAGACCAGGAGACATCTGAAGAAGAAATGTGGACGGGGAAAGTAAAAGAGAATTAATATGGTGTAATATTTATGCAAAGGAGAAAGCAAAATTAATTAATACAAAAAGAGCACCACCAAAGATATTTGAAGAAAAATATAGGCAAAGGAATCTGGACATGGAAAACTTTACAATATAAAAAATAAGAAGACTAAGAGGAAAAGTAGAAAAAGAGATGAGTAATGGAGAAGTCAAAGAAACAGAAATTGAAGTAATGGAACAGCTGCACAGAGAAGGATTCAGTGTAGGAAATCAAATGCAGAAAGCACCACAACAAGATAGAGCAATGGATATCCAAAATTAAGGGGAAACCAGTGGAACAGGAAGTAACTGGTCAGGTGCCATTATCAAGATATTTTGGAGCCTTCCACAAGAAACCAGAATAAACATTCATTTGAAGCTAGACAGCAAGGAAAGAAACAGGAAACTGTGGAAACTCTGGTGCAGTCAGTGTTGAGGAGTCATAGGCCAGTGAGTTCCCATATGACAGAACCGAAGACACAGGATGAAATTGGAGAATGTGCCACAGGAAGATGCTATAGAACTTTCTATAGAATGCCCACAGGAAATGGAAAGCAATGAATGTACCCTCAGTTTGGAAGAAAAGGCGTTGATAAGAGTTGCTTGATTTAATAGACAGATATATCAAGATCAATGAGAGAAATAGACTACAGAAGGTTAATAAAACCTGAGAAGTCAGAAGCTTGGTAAAACAAATGAACACAGTAATTACCACTGTCCACAGAGACCCATGCGATATAACAGAAGTAAACAGAATATATTACTGTGCTGCTAAATTAATAACCGATTAAGTTCTACCACAGGAACATAGGGTAGCGAGGGAAAAGAGGGGGCAAGAGTGAATACCATCATGGAAATAATGAACAAAGAAAACTATAAAGCAGCTAAGACAAGAAGTATCACTGTTAGAAGATTATAGAAGAGGGAACAAATCAATGAAAATATTAAGAAAGATAGACGTGATACAAGCAATGCGTGGTATTAGAACAGACCAGGATCTATTATGCACTATAGGAGATAATAAAAGTACAGTTTTGTACTTACCATAAATGTAGATGTCCGATAGATATGCAACTGCAGTCATAACATATGAGTTGTCCTGCCTCAGGCAGCCCACGATCGGCCGGATTCCAAAGTCTGGGTCCGACGTCGGCTGATGTCGCATTCTTCTCCGACGACAGAGCGGCAGGAGTACATAAGAATCAGCCGACGCCATCTTCTTCAGTGTTTCTTGCCCCAGATGCCAGGTGCCCTCCAAGGAAGGCTGTAATCAATTTGGAAGACAAAACAGGTTTCCAGACAAATAAATAAGCAATAAACAGATACACCATAACAGATATCCCCAGCTAGGATAACAGGGAGAGGAGTGGACCCAAGGAATAGAGGGGAAGGAGGGAGGAAAACCGACTGCAGTTGCATATCTATCGGACATCTACATTTATGGTAGGTACAAAACTGTACTATGTCCTTCAAGAATGCAACTGCAGTCATAACATATGGGTTGAATACCATAGTTTAGCTGGGGGAGGTGGAAACCACTAAGAAAAGGATGGTGTAGCTATCAATCCCTGCAGGACTGCCGAAGCAAAGCCTGCTCTGGATCTGGAATATAAAGGAAGGTTGTAGTGTTTGGAGAATGTATGCCCGGAGCTCCATGTAGCAGCTTCTAGAATGTCTTTTGTAGGCACCCCTCTTAAGAAGGCTGTAGAGGTGGCTGTAGCTCTGGTAGAGTGTGGTCTGATATTGGCTGGTACACTCTTTCCATGGAAGGAATAACATAATCTGATGCAATGTCCAATCCATTTTGAGATAGTCTGTTTGGAAACTGCTTTTCCTTGTACTCCAGGGGCGTAAGCTACAAAAAGCTGATCAGACTTCCTACTGGCCTTGGTTCTGTCCAGGTAGTAGCGAAGTTGTCTGTGAATGTCCAAGGTATGCAACAGTCTTTCCCCTTTGTTCTCAAGATTGGGAAAGAAAGTAGGCAGGTGAATTGCTTAATTCAAAGAAACCCTAGACACCACTTTTGGCAGAAAGCTAGGGTTGGTTCGTAAGGAGACCCTGTCCCTATGAAAGGTAATGAACGGTGGTATGGCCATTAGGGCCTGTAATTCCGAAACCCTTCTTGCTGAGGTAATTGCTAACAGGAAAGCTGTCTTCCATGAAAGGAATTGTAAGTCCACAGAAGCTGCTGGCTCAAAGGGTGGTAGAGTCAGTTTTTCTAGGACAAAGTTGAGGTCCCAAGCTGGTACTGGGGCCTTTCTTAGTGGCTTGATATTCTTGATTCCTCTAAGAAATTGCCTTAACAAAGGATGTGAGAACACAGGTGGATCAGTGTTGTATCTAGCTGAAATAGCTGAAGCATGTATCTTTATAGAAGAATATGAGAGTCCTTTCTGTAGCATATCTGCCAAGTATTCCAGGATGAGTGGGATGTTCAATAATGATGCATCATGACCCTTGCTGGTATTCCAAATGCTGAATCTCTTCCATTTTGCTGAATAAACCTTTCTGGTGGATGGTCTGCGGGCTTCTGTTAATATCCGCTGAACTTCCTTGGAGAGAGATAGATTGAGGTTATTCATGGAATCTCCCAAGCTGTTAGCTGGAGCGTCTGAATGTTGGGATGTACTGTCTTGAAGTTGTTTTGAGTCAAAAGATGGGGCCATTGGGGAAGGGCCCATTTTTTGTTGTGGCATATGCTCCGTAGTAGTGGATACCAGTGTTGTCTTGGCCAGTCTGGAGCTATTAGGATCCCTTTTGGCTTCTCTGCTTTGATCTTTAGTAGTACTGTGGTCATCAGTGGCAGAGGTGGGAATGCATAAATTTTTAGTAAGTTCCAGTTGAATGAGAGAGCATCTGTTTTCCATGCTTGTGGATGATATGCCCTTGAACAGAACTTTTGTAGCTGATGATTGAGGTGGGAGGCAAATAGGTCTACTTCTGGCCTGTCCCATGTCGAGGTGAGCCTTATGAAAATTTCTGGATGTAACCTCCATTCGTGGGGATCTAAGAAATTCCTGCTTAGGCTGTCCGCCAGCACATTGTCTTTGTCTGGAACAAACTGGGATTGCAACTGTATGTTTAAGCTCAGTGATTTTTCCCAAAGATTCATTGTCAGTCTGCAAAGGGGGTAAGAATGGGTGCCCCCCTGCTTGTTTATGTACCACATGACAGCGGTGTTGTCTGTCCGTATTAGCAGGTGACCTTGCTGAAGTTGTTGTCGAAAGGCCTCGATGACATGCATGACTGCCAGCATTTCTTTTTGGTTGATATGCAGATGTGTTTCCTTTGGAGACCACTGTCCTTGAATACACCTGCCCTCCATGTGCGCCCCCCATCCAAGGTCTGAGGCGTCTGTGGTCATAGTTTGTGTTATTTGAGGTTTTTTGAATGACATTCCTGTGTTTGCCTGGCTTACCGAGGCCCACCATAGGAATTCCTTTTGTAGGCATGGAATAAGCGGTAAGGTTGTCTCTAGGTTGTTGCTGTGTTGAGACCATAAACTTTTTAGGTACCATTGAAGCTTTTTCATGTGTAGTCTTGCTAATGGAACCAGGAGAATGCATGATGCCATGTAACCCAGGGCCTGTAGGAATCTCCTTGCAGTCATCTGGGTGAGCTTTGCCAAACCTTTGAAATAATGAGTTAACTTCTTTTGCTTGTCTTCTGTCAGGTAAGCCATTTGAGAGGTTGTGTCTAGATTGTCTCCTAAGAAAGTAATTTGCTGGGATGGCTGCAGTCTTGACTTTTGGAAGTTGACTGTGTATCCCAGAGCTTGTAGCAATTGAATGACATAATCCAAGTTTTTTGTCAAAATCAGTTTGTCGTCCGCTTGTATGAGGCAGTCGTCTAGGTACGGGTAAATTTGGATCCCCTGGAGCCTGCAATGAGCAATTACTGAAGCCAGGCATTTTATAAACACTCTGGGTGCAGTAGATAAGCCAAATGGCAATGCTGAGAATTGATAATGCTCTGGCCCTGCAAGAAATCTGAGGTATCTTCTGCAACTGTGTCTGATAGGGACATGCAGGTATGCCTCCTTGAGGTCCAGAGTAATCAGCCAAGACCCCTTGCCCAGCATGGGAAGGAGTTGCTGTAAGGTCAGCATTTTGAACTTTGGTACTATGAGAAAGGTGTTTAATGCGGACAAATCCAGTATTGGTCTCCATTGTGTTTCTTTTCTTGGAACAAGGAACAGTCTTGAGTAAAACCCCTGGCCTTGTTCTTGTTGTGGAACTTTTTCTATTGCATTGATCTGAGTTAGCAGGGAAATTTGCTTGAAAGCCTCTGCCCTCTGGTTTTGTGGTAGGTTTGGCATGCCTTGTTTCCTTGGTAAGGTATGAAAGTGGAACCTGTAGCCTTGGTCTATAATGTCCAAAATCCATTTGTCCTTTGTCAATCTATGCCAATTGTCTGAAAACAGAGATAATTTTCCGCCCAAGGGAGCTTCTGTTTGCTCTTTGGTAAGCGGAAGTAGAGGAAAGTCATTGGGATTGTCCCTGTGGGGCAGGAGAAGCCCCTGTGGTCACTTCTTTGGTTTGCTGGTTGCCATTGTCATCCCCTGTAGGAACCTCTGTATTGTCCTCTTCCTCGGCCACGCCTGCTTTTACCCCTTTGAAATCTTTCAGTATTAGGAAAGGACCAGTTTTTAGAAGGCCAATTCCTGCTGAATCTGGGTGGCTGAACCTGGAGGAAATCTTTGACTGTCTGAACTGACTTGGCTTTTTCCTCAATGGTCTTTAATACATCTTTAGCATTAGCACCAAAAAGCTTGTTCTTTTCCAAGGGTGCATCAAGAAGTTTTGCCTTAACATGATCTGGTAGAGGTTGTTCTTTTAACCATGCATGTCTGAATGACCGCCCTGTCATAGCTGCCCTACATGAAGCTTCCAATGCATCATATCCACACTGAAGGAAGTGATTGCTAACTTGCTGAGAGTTGTGTACAGCCTCCTGCAAAGACTTCCTATCTAAAGGATCAGAAGAGGCCAAAGTTTTCTGTAAATCATCTAACAGGAAATCCTGATATTGAAACATATGAAAGAGACAATTGAGAGCTCTCATAGATAAAGTAGTGGAGGTGTAAACCTTCTTCCCCCATCTCTCTAATGACCTAGCTTCCCTGTTGGAAGGCAAAGGATTTTTGGAGGTGGTAGCTGAAACCCCTTTCGCCCCTGTGAAATAGTTTCTAAATCAACAGCATGGGCCCTAAAGAAGTGAGAATGTGTTTCAGGAACTCTATAGTATCTGTCCGGCTTGGCAGGAGCAGGAGGGAGAGTATCAGGGGTAACACTGGAGTCAGAGTATAAATCATCCAAAACATCAAGTACAGGAGGGATAGCTAAGGGCCTGTGCTGGGGCTTTTTAAGGAAGGTAATGGCGCTTTCTGGAATCAGAAAATTCCTGGCCTTGCCACTGGAAATGTTCCCTCATGGAATGCAGAACTTCCCCAAAAGAAATATCCTCAGGAGGGGAGGCCGAGGGGATGGAGTCCTCTGCATCTGAGTCCTCGTAGGTCTGGAAAGGCTCTTCCTGGCTATCGGAGTGGCCAGAGGCCTCAGAATCTTCATCTGAAGGGAGAGGGTCAGTGGGCTCAACCCTGGGCCTCTTATCAGGAGGAGGCTGGGATCCTCTCAGGATGGGCCTGGGACCCTCTGATCATGGAGATTAAGTCTGCTGCCATGGTCATGATTTGTGTCTCAGGAGTAGGCTGAGGCAAGGCTTTTGCAGTAAGGTGCTTAGTCTTGCTGGCTGCCTTAGCACGTGTGTAGGCCTTGATAGACATGGACATGGGAGGCCTAGCAGCTCCACGTGCAGGAGTTACCTTATCCACAGCAATGGTCTCGGGCATTTCCTCGGTTACAGTATCCGGAGGAGAATCAATTACTGGCGTCGGTGTGGTCTCCGGTATCGGAGGTATCGGTAATGCGGTGTCTTCGGTTCGGAGCAGTGAAATAACCGCCTCAGATGGAACCGGGGCACTCGCGGTAGGTTTTGGCGTGGTGTCAGTGGAAGACGCGGGCCGAGGATGGCGGTCCCGGTCTTTACGGTTTTTAGGAGTCTGCGATGTCGGTAATTCCGACGGCATCTTGTAATCGTATTTTTCGCTGAAAAAGTCTTCAGCGAACTCCGCCTGGCGCCTGAGAGTGCGCTTATTGAAGCGAGCACAGGCGGCGCAGGCCGAGACGTCGTGGTCTGGGCCAAGGCAAGGAAGGCAGTAAGAATGGAAATCCTTATGAGGTATTTGTTTACCACAAGACAAACAATTATTAACTTTTTCAGTAATTTCTGACATCGGCTGAGGCAAGAAAATGTCCCCAACGGGGTACTTAGCTTTTTTGATGACTTCGGATCGAAGAATACAGGAGCTGACCGACCGGCACTTGCGAACTGCTTCTGCTTTGGGCACCGCGCGGCAAGAAAGACTGAAGAAGATGGCGTCGGCTGATGCTTATGTACTCCTGCCGCTCTGACGTCAGAGAAGAATGCGACATCAGCTGACGTCAGACCCAGACTTTGGAATCCGGCCGACCGAGGGCTGCCTGAGGCAGGACAACCCATATGTTATGACTGCAGCTGCATTCTTGAAGGACATCTAAAAATTACAGAACAGGCAGAAAGACTTAGAAGATACGAAGATAAGTAGAAGGGAAAAACACAGAATAAAATTATTGCTGACCCAAAAAAGTTTTATAGAGAACTGGGAAATAAGGTAAAAGGACTAGATAGAACGCCAAAAAAAGAGGAAGTAGATACATTTTGGAGAAATATTTATGAAGATCCTGTGGAACATAAAGATGCTAAATGGATAGAAGTAGTAAAAGAGAGAATAAGAAGTTTAAAGGTACAGGATATGAAATGGGATGAAATAACTAGAGAGACTGAAATAAAGTTGGGAAAAGCCTCTAAGTGGAAAACCCCAGGCCCAAATGCAGTACCTAACTTTTGGCTTAAAGTATTAACTTCTTTGCACGAAGATTTAGCCATGAGTAAGAACTATTTATATATGTACCCCGAACACGCACCGCACTGGTTAACAGGAAAAACAATGCTCTTACTTAAGAGTGAACCTGCAAGCTACCCTAAAAATTATAGACCAATAACTTGTCTTCAGACAACATACAAACTATACACGGGAATTGACCATGACGAGTTTATAGTCATGTAGAAGAAAACTTATTTATGACAGTAGAACAAAAGGGCAATAAAAGAAAGTCATATGGAACAAAGGACCATTTGTTGTTAAACAAAGATATAGTAGAAAATTGTAAAAAGGGGAAGAACCTAATTATGGCATGGAGTGACTACAAAAATGCATTTGATAGTATCCCACATTCATGGATAAAAGAGTGCTTAAAAATGTATAAGAGATACACCCAGCACTGATTGATTACATTACAGTAACCATGAAACAGTGTCAGATCACTTTGCAATTAAGCCATGATAAAAGGACAGATTATCCCAGGGATAAAAATTCAAAGGGGGATATTCCAGGGCGACTGACACCCTTGTTATTCTGCCTTGCCATTAACCTGCTTACTTAACAGCCTAGGCCATGGCTACAATTTAGCTTCTAGAAAACAACAAAGTCTAATGACTTATCTTCTCTTTGTTGATGATTTAAAATTGTATAGCTCATCAGATGAGGAACTGAAAGCACAGCTGCAGGTTAAAACTTTTTCAGATGACATCGAAATGTCATTTGGTCTTGATAAATGTGCAAAAGCAACCTTTAAAAAAGGAAAATTGCAGCACCAGGAAAACATCAGTTTGGGACAAGAATGCGATATAAAAGAAGCAATAAAACATGAACAAATGCGAATAAAGCTTAGTAAGGAGTACTTAGACAAATTAATCCTGAAAACAGCATTGACACCTAGGAACAAGATCCAAGCTATAAATCAATTTGCTCTTCCTGTCCTAACTTGTTTTGGAGTGACTGGCCCCAGAAAGTGTTGGATAGATTGGATATCAAAACACGAAGGATGCTTCATTCTCACCAAATGATTTATAAAAAATCAGTGTATACCAAGATTATATATCCCCCGTTCTGAAGGAGGGATGGGCCTCCTTGAAATTGATTACATGTATAGTAGATCTGCAATCGTGGGACTCCACACATCTACTGACCTCACAAGATCCAAATGTGGTGAAAGTTTTGAAACACGAGGAGAATAAATCTAAGATGACATCTCTGCTTAATTTAGCAGAAGCATATCGACGTCAAGCAGGAATGGGAATCAAACCAGAAGTGGATAAAAACCAGGCAGCAACTGAATGTGCTAAAAAAGAAAAGAATATAAGGTGAAGGATCAGATGAGAAGGCAAGAAATGTGGAAAAAAACAAATATAGCTGCAAGTAGAAAAAACTTCTGGAAAAGCCTCATGCTGATCAAGAACGAACGCAGGAATGGTTAAGGAGAGGTGAATTTATATCAAGAAATGAAAGGTTAACATTGGCAGCCCAAGACAGTGGGCTGCGTACATGTTGGTTTACTAAGTCCATTGAACATGTGGGAGAAACAGACATATGTAGGTTTTGTAGAACAGAGTTGGAAACAGTTACACACCTTATTGCTGGTTGCAATGCTCTAATGGCAGAGGGACTGTATACTGAAAGGCACAATAATGTGGCAAGACTGTTACACTGGAGACTGTGCAAACATTATGGTATCGAAGTGGCTGAACAACATTGGAAACGTGAGCCACAGAGAATCATAGAAAATGATGTTTACGTCACATGGGATCACCCAATACCAACAGTCCAAAAGACAGATGCTAGAAAAATGGACACAGTGATCCAAGACAAGACAAATGTAGCATTGATCATTGAAATTGCCACACCTAGTGACTATAGTGTCTTTCGTACAGAGAGGCACAAAGTCATAAAATACCTTGATCTGGAGGCAGAAACGAGAGCCATGTGGAAGAAAGATACCCAGACAGTTCCAATAATAGTAGGAGCAACTGGTCTTATAAAGAAGAATTTACAATCATATTTAGATATGTTACCAATTCATGTAACACCGTATGAATTGCAGAAGGAGTCAATGGGCACACTGCGGGTACTGCAAAGAGCACTTTTGACTAACATCAAAGAGTGAAATAATACTAATTTCATGAACTTTAATCGTACTCTGACTTAGGAATGGGGCCCAATCCCGTCATGGTATTAGAAACCCAAAAGACTTGGATAAATCAAAAAGAGGGGAGGATGCTCCTGGAGGATCAAGAGGAAATAGAGGATCTTACTGGAGACTGGAAACAGGACCGAGAGGGCATTCTTAGATGGTCCGGGGAACTGCTCCTGCGTGGAGGGGTAAACAAAGGATCCCCTCTCGGAGGATACACTGGAAAGTCCTCAACAACAATAGGATCAGACACGGGTCTCGGATCTGACCGTATCAGATCTGAGGAAACAGAGGGATCTGAAGAATGGGCTCTCGAATCTCTCAGATCAGATAGAATCTGATCCATGACATGTCTACTCTGGCTCAGAACCGAAGGTCTCAATCCATCGGTCTTGGATCCAGTAGTTGACTCAGAGACCCTCGGATCCGAAAATCTGGGACCAGAGGCCTGGCCTTGGATCTGAGCGTAGACTTTCTGGAGAGCTTTGGATCCGAGAACCTCAGATCCAACCTTGCTACAGCTGGAGTCAGATCTGGAGACCTGCGATCCAACAGCCTAGGTTTCTTACTAGAGCCCTCCCCAGAAGAGGCATAAGTAGCAACTTTTCTCATGCTCAGAAGAGCCCTTAGTCGAGGGCTCCTTGACCAAGGGACCCCACCCCCCGGAAACCATCCCTCTGAGAAGCTTGTTCCAATGGCTGACCAGGGCCCTGGTGTTGCATGCTGCACAAATGCCGCATTCAACCTCCAGGTGGCCAGCACCAAGGCAATAGAGGCACTCCTCATGAGAGTTGGAGGCAGGCATCTTCTGATCGCATGAGGAGTGCCCCTTGAATCCCAAAGGCTTGTCAGACATCTATAACCAGACAAACACAATCCAATACCAAATCAGGAAACACTAGACAAAAAGGTTGAGCACTGAAAAATCCATCCATACAAGTACCCAAATAGAGAGCAAACTACAGAAACCCACCTAAAAACTACACACTAAGAAGGGTAAAGTTCACACAAGACTACAACAAAAAGCGTGCCAAACTAAACTAAAAATGAGAGGGGTAGAACAGATGGGTAACAGGGGAAACCTAGACACACTAAACAAAATCAAGAATACTGACAGAAAGAGCTAAAGGATAAGAAAGAAACCTCAAAGAAAAATCACCTACTTCTCTACACAGGAGGAGCCTAGTAAACTGCATCGGACTTCAAGAGCGGCAAACGAGATCTGAGGGGTTACAGGGTAGCAGAGCATTATGGGAGGGAAGCAGCTTGAGCTAAGCTGTTGTCCAAGTGTTGCTGGCTCGGATCCGATATCGGATTCTAGACCCATATGTGATGAATGGTGACTAGGATAACATCAGATCCCTGATGTCACCTACCGTAACAAAACGGTCTTACAAGTCAAAGGCAGAGCTGGGGCAGGGGAATGACTGAAATAGGCAGCAACAACAAAATGTAAAATCAGGAACACCAAAGCAACACAACAGGACCAGTATAAGCCACGTTTATTAGCTTCTTCTCTCTCTAGCGCCTCGGCCACAGTAAGCCTTCAAGGGGTAAAGTATCAGATACAGAAAACAATATATATATAATCACATTAATTAACCAATAAAATAATTATACAATTAATTAATAAAATTCATGAAAACTCATTGGTTTAAATAACACTTCAACAACATTCTGTATTCAAACCCCTGGGTAATAAAGTACCATATTTCAAGATAAAAACCATTTCCTTTTTTAAAAGTAGTTTAACCACAATAGATACATCAGATTCAAAAATAGCTACCTGTTGTAAAATAAGTGGCTTTTAAACTATCACTGTTGCCACTATGATGTTCATGAAAATGTTGAGCTAAAGGGCTCTCTATTTTATTATTTCTTATATCTCTTAAATGTTCAAGAAGTTGTTGTTGGAGAAGTGTTATTTAAACCAATGGGTTTTCATGAATTTTATTTTATTGGTTAATTAATGTGATTATATATATTGTTTTCTGTATCTGATACTTTACTCCTTGAAGGCTTACTGTGGCCGAGGCGCTAGAGAGGGAAGAAGCTAATAAACGTGGCTTATACTGGTCCTGTTGCTTTGAATGACTGAAATACCCATGACATCATGTTACCACAATGGGAAGGATAAGTTACTTTCACTGAAGGAAGACTCCTGCTGTAGAAATGCAGGGGGAAAAAAGCACACTCTTGAGCACTACCAGAAGAAGGTCATCTGTAGTGGAAATATTTATCATCCTCAACACCAGATGGCTTTCACTGTCTCTCAACCCTCTGGTGAAATACAACATGAGGTAAATGGAGTCTGACAAACTTCTTGCTTATCCCCTATAGAAAAGGATTTAGCAAGATGGAGCAAAATGCCAGCCTGGTGTTACTGACACACTGTAAAACAAACTGTCAAAGGGTTGGAGGACGCTCAGAATGTTCACCTCCTCTCCCCATACAAAGTTCCTTAACCCCTTCCTTTTTATTTTCTGTCCTTTTCTTGAAAAACCAAAGCCAAATGCTTGGTTTACCAATTGACTAAAGGTCACTTACATAACCAAATTGGAAGCAAAGCTCTCTTCACCAAGACTGGACTAGACAGTCTAGAGGAGATGGTAAACACTTGCACCACACCACACTCAACACATAGTCCCTCAAAACCTACACCACCAAAATACACCCCTACATTCGCGGAGGCTCTCAAAAAAAATCTAACCAACAGGGACCTCCAAAGCAGAGACACAATCAACCACCACCCCCCAACACAACCCAAATGACACACAGCCCACAAACTCAGTGTGCCACTCAACCACAGCCCATAAGGCATAACAACGTACCCAACACTCTAGTCATGGGTGACTCTAGTCAGGCACACTGATGTTCCACTCACCAGGCTAAACAAGGAGAAAGTTACTGTCAGCTGCCTGTCAGGTGCCAGGATCTGCCACAACGCATGCACTCAGGTCACTCCACAACAAGTACAAATATGACAGTCACTGTCCATGTTGGTGTGAATGACCTGAGACGTACTTCCTTGGACTACATGAAAAGAGACATGGAGGAGCATTCTGATCGTGTATCCCAGGCAGGTATGACCCTAGTCCAGAGTAGCATCATGCCATCGCCCAGAATACCACCACAGTACAAGGACAAAATTATTGACCAACAATTGGCTAAGCTTCTGGTGTCATTCTAAGGGGATCCAGTACCTGTCTGCCTAGGATGACATGATCGACAAACCACAATGCTTTGCCAGAGATGGCCTGCACCGGTCGCCCTTGGGATTCCGGATACTAGCTAAGGCTCTTGCCAGCCCTATAGTGCCTTTATTAGGCAAGATTCAAATGAAAAATTCAACACCGTAACAGGCACAAGCAAGCAAAATCTGAGGGTAATGCTACTTAATGCTAGAAGTCTAAACCTCAAAATGCACTCAATCGAGGCACTCCTTAAAATGGAGAACATAGACATCTGTGCAGTGACAGAGACCTGGTTCAAGGCTCCAGCGAGTACCCCTGCATTACCAGGCTATAATTCATACCACACCTTTCGGCCACCTAACCTGGACCAAAGCACTAAAGGCGGAGGCGTGTCCATATTCATTAAGGATATCCACACCTCCGGGCTAGTTGCTCAGCATAATGCATCTGAGATTATCCAAGTGCAACTAACTCTGGGCAAGACCGCAATGCAAATTGTAGCTTGCTACAGATCCCCCACCATGCCCCAGGATTCCCACTCCTCATTTCTTGATACACTGGAAAATATTAGGGCACAACCTAACACCCTAATAATCAGCGATTTCAACTACCCCACCATTAACTGGGAAAACTACTCATGTACCAACTCTTGTGCTCAATGTTTTCTGGAATTCATAAATTCCAATGCCTTGGATCAACTTATCCACACCCCCACCAGGGGCAGCAATATCCTAGACCTGGTCATTACCAACATGGGCAACTGGTGTTCCACACCAGAGGTCAATTCCTCGTTGGTCCGATCAGACCACAAGCAAATCACCCTAGACATCCACATCCCACCCCCATTAGGGAAACCACCATAAAAAAATGTCTCCAAAGCCAACTTCACGCTTAAGACAGAAGTGGCAAACTTAATGACACCCATGCTGATGGACAATAAGAGATACGACTGCTGAATCCTATACAATTGCACTTTTATAAGCACTTACACGAGTGCATGGATCGTGCAATCCCTAACAGAACCAAGATGCTATCCTCCAAAAAAGGGAAGCCAATCTGGTGGTACCCTGCTATTAAACTACAACAGAAGAAAGAAACTGTTGCAAAAGAGAGTAAAATCCCATGATTGGAGGAACTCCGTGGTCAGAAGCAGTAAGAAGCTGAAATCTCTCAAAATCCTCCAAAGCTAGTTATGAAAACAAAATCGCCACTGATTCTAAAGACAACCACAAAGCATTCTATAGCTATGTCAAGAATCTCAATGGCAACACTCACATCTGCTCTGAGTTACAGCACAATGGCACTAAATATACAGAACCAATTGATATTGCCAACATCCTGGCAGACAGGTTCAGTGCTAACTTTACCCCTCTCTCATCCCCTAAAGGCCCATCTCTATACTGGAAGAATGCAAAGTACCTGTAATCATGGTTGCACAGGGAAAAAAACACTCTCCAAAGCCAAGAACATAGCATCCATGGGACCTGACAACATCCCAGGCTGCGTTCTACATGAACTACAGAATGAACTGGCACCCCACCTAAGTACCAAGTTCAATCATAGCCTCACCTCAGACTTTGTGCCCACTGAATATCACACAGCAGTGGTTATCCCACTCCACAAAGGGGGGGGGGGGCCACCACGGACCCTGGGAACTACTGCCCCATTAGTCTGACAAGCCTGGTCTGCAAGGCTATGGAGCATATCATTATGGAACTTATAACCAATGACATTGGTAATCTCCAAACTTTGGACCCGACCCAGTTCGGGTTTGTAAAAGGCAGATCATGTCTCCTAAACCTGATAGACTTCTTTGAAGTGGTCACAAAAGCCATAGATGAGGGTAAGGTGGTTCACACAGCCTATCTAGATCTCACCAAGGCTTTCAACACCACCCCCCACTCTGGAATTTTAAACAAACTCACTAACCTAGGTATAAATCCTTATGTCACAAGATGGGTTGCCAACTGGCTCACTGACAGAACCCATACTGTGAAAGTAGCAGACTCTAAATCCAACTTCAGACCAGTGACAAGTGGAGTAACACAGGGTTCAGTCCTAGGTTCTCTCCTGTTTGGTATCTACTTCTCTAAAATACAGGTCACCACAGAAGGTCTTTGGCTAACAAAGTTTGCAGATGACTGCAAACTAGGAGCCATAATCAAAACTCCTAACGATGTGGACATCCTACAAAACGGCCTCACTGAGACAGATGCCTGGTGTCAAAGCCATGGCCTCAAGCTCAATGCCAAAAAGTGCATTGTCATCCCTTTTGGTAAAAACTCTGTACCCATCAACTACCACATAGGCGGTAGTCTACTTAACACCGAAAGTGTGATGAGACCTTGGGACACAGGTGGACAGTAGTCTCTCCTTTGATAATCACATCGCCACAGTAGTCAGGAAATCCTTCTATGTGGCACACCATCACAAAAGGTTTCTCATCCAGGAAATAAGAGGTCATTGTTCCCCTCTACTCATCACTCATTAGACCCATTACAGAATACAACACCCCTTTTGGTATGTACCTCACAAGACATTTACAACTGGAAAGGCCACAGAAATATCTCACAAAAAGGATTACTGGCCTCAAACAGATGCCCTATGCAGACCGTCTCAAAAAACTCCAGCTTTACTCTGTCGCATATCGCCTACTCAGAGGCGATCTCTGCCTAACATACAAAACTATGTCAAACCCAGAGCTGTTGGACATGCTCCATGTAAAGAAATCCCAATCCCTCCGAGCTACACGATCTAGGGACCTAAACCTTGTCACCACAATAAACAGAACTTGCTGGAGGGATAGTTTCCTGCCCCAGACACTTCCCATACTCTGGAACAAACTACCTATCTATAATCAAACAAAGCTCATTAGCACTCAAGAAAAATCTTGATGATTGGATGGCAGATGGGAAATTCACCCTGGGGATCACTTATGTGGCTCTGCTTGACAGGGGCACAGGAAAATAATTTTCTTGGGTGGCAAAAGCCAGGGAACAGTTTGGCTAGGCTTATATAGGCCTTAGGGCAAATAGCCTGTACCTACCTATGAACCATACACACATCCTTAACCCCTTCTTTTTTATTTTCTGTCCTTTTCTTGAAAAACCAAAGCCAAATGCTTGGTCTACCTATTAACTAAAGGTGTTTCCTTCACAGCCAGCACTTTATACACTTCCTGAAATGATGATCATGCCAATGTTAAACTTCTGGCAACACTTCAAGGAGCTGATATGCTATTGCCTCAAACAAAATAAGCAGTGGGCAACTACCTGACATTGGAATTTAACATGAAGTATATTAAAGAAATAAACTAACAGATCAAAACAACATACTAGGATGTACACAAATTAAATCTATGGAATATTTTTTTTTCCAAACACCTTTATTGAATTATCACTTCTGACATAGTCAAATTTACATTCATATAAAAGTAATCAAACATAACATTATACTTCACATACACTGCTATATATCATATAACCTAAGCAATATTTCACAAATTATTCAATTCCTGCCTTTTTTTTTAAAGAAAGATCCTATTAAGCTCTGCAGTAGCTTTAATAATGGTACAATAAAAGCTAAAGCTTAAGCGATCAAACAATTTAATAAACCATTATAGTACAGAAAAGGTATAAACAGCAAGCAACCCATTCTGTTTGTCAAGACCTGTTTCAATGAATTTGTAATGGAGAAATTACATTCTCTCCTCCATATTTTACTTACAATAAAACTGACAAACTACAAGGGCTGACAGCAGTAGCAGACATTCGCAAGAGGAGGAGAAAAGCTCAATTTAAACCAACAAGGCTAAGCGCTGTGAACACAGATACATACCCTAACATCTTCCTAATTAAAGTCTGGCTCCACTTCCTGGCCATCACAACAGACAAAAGACAAACTCTAGTAATAAAAATGATGAAGGCTTGCATGCATCATTCACCATGGTCATCCAGGTAATATCACAGGCTGTGCGCTCACCACCTCAAGACCCAAATCTGAAACTGTTGACACATCAGGAAAAAAAAACTGTAGGCTTATTTATTCACTGTTTACTTGCCAAATTCAATGTGGAATCTGTTCCTTTAACTCTCACTTCCTATTTACAGGGTAATCTTTCTCTGACCCAGGAAAGCAACACAGCTATTGTTTAAGACATGCACAGAGTTAACCATGACTCATTTTGCTAATGCAGTAAGACAAGAAATGCCACTACTTGAATGTGTAACTGAGGCAATGAAATAGAAGATGGAAAAAACAGTTTGTGAAGGCAAAGTAACCATGTCAATCGCGTGGTGGCTATATAAACCAAAAAAGTATCAATCAATATACATTTAATTACAACCACATTTCTACTCAAAGGAATATCTGAAAAAACTACATATTCAAAATGTCAAGTCCTAAGTATATTAAATATCAAACTTTTAAAATCCTTAAACTCAATTACTTACTACTGTGCACAGTCAATCAACTGATATTCATTAGATCTTTCATAACACGCTCTTACACCTTCATCGTGCCAAAGGGTTTTCGTGTGTTCATAGAATTCCTTTAAAAAAAAACAAAAAAAAGAACACAAAGTGGATAAAAAAAAAATGAAAAACCTGACTAAAATTATAGTACACATGACCAAAAAAATCCAGTACAAGCATGACTATTTTTAGATGTTAATGTATTTCCTATTGCATACATTTCATTAAAAAATACTACACCCAACTGCCAAAATGACAGATTATCTATAAACCAAATGGCAGGTTTAAGAAATAAAAGTTATGTACTTACTCTAACAATTTATCTATACAATGAGGGTCCACGTTTGGCAACCAGAAAGACAATTTGCTGCAAGCAAAGACTGCTCAGGCAATAAAGCTTTCTCAAGCAGCTTTCCCCCTCCTCTGAAGCCCATCATGTATCCTCTCTCATTCTTCAGAAAAAACATGCACACACAACAAGAAAGAAAAAAAAAACCTCGGAAGGTCCTATTCACCTCAGTCCGGGGGGACTAGGTGGTAAATGCTACTGAAAATGGACTTAATTCTAAAAGACCACCCATTAAGGAAAGTACGTTTTTTTTCTCTATAGTAAGTCACTGTGAAGTGGTCAATCTTTGATAACCAAAAGGACAGCGTTCCAAGCAAATCCTTCCACATGATACTAGCCATTAGAACATCCCTTTGATGACAGTAGCTCCAAAGGCTAATCAAGGTCTAGAAATAATGTCCAAACTATAGCGAATAATGAAAGAGCTTCGTAAAAACCATGTGGCTGTGGCACAAATCTCTTATGAGTTACACTAACGCTGTAGAGGTGACCAAAGCTTTAGTCAGGAGGTACTTGAGTGTGACCCACAAGGAATTGCCATATCTAACATAACTTGATAAAATGCCAACCCCTTGAGAATATTTTCATAGAAACCTTTAACCCCCCCCCCCCCCCCGTCTTTCAGGAAGGGCATACTTCTCAACCTCTTATTCCAAGAAATCTGGACAAAGTCTGGCATAATGGGGTCAACACAGGGCCAAAAAACAGGGACAGATTTTAAATCGTGCTCTTATAAACTTAGAAAGTTGCTAGAACAACATGGTATGCATTAAAATTCATTTTCTAAAGGATATGAAGTCTGAAACTGAAATGCATGACATTACTTAGTAATTTAATTCCTCAGATTATCCCAGTGATTTTTCCAGAAAATCAAAAATCTTATGAGGAACAGAATGAAATTTTGAGGCAAAAATCTGGACATTATGAAAAAATCTGGACAGCTGTGAAGTATGGGGGAGGGGCTTTGAAGATGAATAATTGTTGATGTTTACGAAAGAGTTTAGTGTTTTTCCATGCAGAAATTGTCAGCGACTTCTGCGGTGGTGCATCGGTAGCATTGTTGCCTCAAAGCAAGAGATTCTCCCGTTCGATTCTCGGCTTGGGTTGGGAGTGCCTTCTGTGTGGAGTCTGCATGTCCTCCCCACGGTCGAGTGGGCGTTTGAAAGACATGCGTTGAATGGGGGTGCATTCGTTGAAGGTTGGGCATCGGGCTGGCAACGACACCATAAAAACCAACTGCCAATCATTATAGGTTCATACTAGGCTATCTGCCCTGGGGCATTTAAAAGCCTAGCCAGAGTGTGTGTGGCTTTCACCACCCCTTAGGATGAGAATACTATACCCATTAGTTTGCTGTGCCTCTGTCCAGCAGTGATACAGAGATGATTCCCAGGGTAAACCTACGATCTCCCATCCACTTGTCAAGATTTCTCTTGAACAGAGTCAGTGAGGGCTCTGCCTCACATGGACTGGGATTCTGTTCCATAGTGTAGGGAGTCTCTGGGTGATGAATCTGTCCCTCCAGCACGTCCTATTTATATCCGTGTTGAGGTTTAAGTCTCTTGCTCTCGTGGCTCTGGTGGATTTGGATTTTTTGAGGTGGAGCATGTCCATTAATTCCGGGTTGGACATGGCCTTGTATGTCAGGCACAGATCACCTCTGAGCAGACGGTATGCGACTGAATAGAGCTGGAGTTTCTTCAGTCGGGCATCGTATGACATATATTTGAGCCCCTTTATCCTTTTGGTGAGGAACTTTTGGGGTCTTTCCAACTGCTGCAGGTGTCGGGTAAGGTACATTCCGAATGGGGCGTTGTACTCAATCATTGGTCTGATAAGTGAAGAGTACAGGGGTACAATGACCTCTCCTGATCTGGATGTGAATCCCTTCATGATCAGCTGGGCAATGTAGAAGGTCTTCCTAACCACTTTGGCAATGTGAGTGTCAAAGAGAGGTTACTGTCAACTTGGGTCCCCAGGTCCCTGATAACTTCTTCCGTGTTTAATGGATTACCACCTATGTGGTAATTAGGGGTTACCTTGTTTTTCCCAAAGGGTATGACCATACATTTTTTGGCATTTAGCTTAAGGCCATGGCTCTGGCACCAGTTATCCATTTCTATGAGACCTTTCTGGAGGATGTCTGTGTCTGATGGAGTGTCAATTATGGTGCCCAGTTTGCAGTCATCTGCAAATTTTGTCAGCCACAATCCCCCTATGTTTGCCTGCACTTCAGAAAAATAAATGCCGAACAAGAGGGGGCCCAGGACTGAGCCCTGTGGGACACCGCCGTGACCGGCTTAGAGTCTGACATGGCACCAGCAACTCTAACCCTGTGTGTTCTGTCCTTGAGCCAGTTTGCAACCCATCTTGTAATATATGGGTTTACATCTAAGCTGGTGAGCTTTTCTATGATGCCCGAGTGGGGTATTGTGTCGAACGCTTTTGCTAGGTCAAGGTAGGATGTGTGAACTGCCTTACCCTCATCAATGGCCTTAGTGACTGTTTCGAAAAAGTCAACCAAGTTCAAGAGGCAGGATCTGCCCTTGACAAAGCCAAATTGGGTAGGATCCAGTGTCTGTAGGTCCCCAATGTCTTTATTTATGAGTTCCATTATGATCCTCTCCATAGCTTTGCAGACAAGGCTCGTCAAGCTTATGGGGCGGTAATTTCCAGGGTCCGTAGAAGCACCGCCTTTGTGGAGTGGGACCACAGTTGCCGTCGCCATTCTTTGGGTAATGTATCCTGTAGTAAGGCTAAGATTAAACAGCAGCCTTATGTGTGGGTTTAGTTCCTCATTGAGTTCGTGTAGCACACAGCCGGGGACACCGTCCGGTCCCATTGATGCTGTGTTTTTGCTTTAGAGAGAGCAGCTCTCACCTGGGCATCTGAGATGTTTGGGAGGCTAGACTCTGGTGGGATAGATATTTCTCCTTTTGGGGGAGGGAGGGAGAAATTTGCACTGAACCTGTCTGCCAGTATGTTGGCAATGTCTGTGGGTTCAGTGATTTTTTATCATTTTGGACTAATTCTGAGCATATCTGGGAGTTTCCACCCAGGTTTCTAACATAGCTAAAGAAGGCTTTATGATTGTCTTTTGTGTCATTAGCGATTTTTCTCTCAAAGTTGGCCTTGGATGATTTTATGAGTGATTGTAGTTTTTGCTAGTATTGATCAGAGATGCCTTCCCATTTAGGGATTTTGCTCTGTCATGTAGTAGCTTTCTCCTCTTGTTGTAGAGTTTGTTTATGGCTGGAGTCCACCAGACCGGCCTGCCTTTGGTGGAAAGGGTTTTGATTTTATTAGGGATTGCTTGATCCATACATTCCTGGAGGTGCTCGTAGAAGGCATTTGTAAGGGTTTCAGCAGCGTGGGTTGTGGTTTCCACTGGCTCGGGGCCTTGAAAGATACCACTCCAGTCTTAAGAAGTGTGAAGTTTGCTTTTGAGAAGTTCTTCACTGTGGTCTTTTTTGCTGGGGGTGGGGGTGGGATGTGGATCTCCAGTGAGATTAATTTATGGTCTGATCTCACCAATGAGGGATATACTTCCGGTGTGGAGCATTTTGTCCCCATGTTTGTGATGATCAGGTCTAGTATATTTTCTCCTCTTGTGGGAATGGTGACTAGTTGTTCCATAGCATTTGAGTTTATGAACTCAAGGAACCTTTTGGCTAGGGTGTTGGGGCTTGAGTAATGTTTCCCAGTCTATGTTTGGGTAGTTGAAGTCACCCAATATGATGGTGTTTGGAGAGACATTCATACTCTCCAGTGTCTTCAGGAAGGCTGTGTGGGTTTCCTGAGTTTGAGAAGGTGGTCTGTAGCATGTTACAAACTGTAGGGCAGTTTTACCTATGGTTAATTGCACCTGGATGGTCTCCGATACTTCGTGCGTTGCCACTAACCTGGAGGTGTGGGTATCCTTTATGAATATGGATACTCCCCCTCCTTTTGTGGTTCGGTCCGGATTTTGGGGCCGGAACGCATGATATGAGGTATAACCTGATAGTGCTGGGGTGCTCTCAGGAGCCTTGAACCAGGTTTCAGTCACAGCACAGACATCAATGTTCTCCATACTGAGGAGGGCTTCGAGGGCGTGCATCTTGAGGTTTAGACTTCTGGCATTGAGCAGTATTACCCTTAGTTTTTCTCCATTTTTGTTTTCTAGGGCGGTAGGTTTATCATTTGAGCCTAGCGGACCGGAGTTCCGCTGTGGCGACCCCTAACCGGGAAAAGCCAAAAGACCAACAACAACATGCAGAAACTGTCAAAAGGTATAAGTCTTACCCAATTTTCTAAGTGATCATAATCCTGTCTTGTCATTCTGGTCTTTTAGAACACCAAATCCAATCCTAACATACACCAGATTCATGACAGTCACAACACTATAAAACAGTATAACTCAAGCAGCTGGGAAAAATAAGTTATATACTCACCATAACTATCCATTCTGTATTGTCCATTTTCATTCTTCCTCAACTGATGGGTCTAGGATCCAGCTCGATTGCATTTACTTAGACTCTCTGATCCAACTCTCAAGCTCCTTTCTTTACCTATAATGCCCAGAAAGTACAGTTGTGTACACTTAGCATAAATGTAGATGTTCGAGTGTATTCACTGTTGCAGTCATCACACTTGGGTTATCTGCCTGCAGGCAGCCCTCAGTCAGCCCGAATACTAGAGTCTTGTGATTTCTGCGTTGGATGCTGTCGCTTCTTCCATGACGTCAGGTCGTCAGGGGTATAAAACAGGCAGCCGACGCCATTACATCAGTTTTTCTTGCCCCAGATGTCAGAAGCCCCCAAAATAGGAAGCTAGTATATGGTGTGGACCACCACCAGTAAAAAGTAAATACCCCTGCCATAAAAAATGGCCATACAGAGGACAGGGAGAAAGGACAGAGAAAGGGGGCTACAGGGAAGGAAACCAGGACTGCAACAGTGAATACACTAACACCTATATTTATGGTAAGTGTAAACAACTATATTATGTTCTTTGTGTTTCACTGTTGCAGTCATCACACTTGGGGTGATTCCCAAAGCTGAGGAAGGGTAGAGGCATTCAAGAGGAGTTAGGGCTGCCTAGCAGGCCTTTTAAGACTACTGTAGCAAATCCAGCTCTGGATTTAGAAAAAAAAAAGATTAGTGGTAATGCTTGTTGAAGGTGTGCACAGAACTCCAGGCTGCAGCTTCCAGAATGTCGCTGGTAGGGACTCCCCTGAGAAATGCTGTAGAGGTGGGTACCAGTGCTGGCGTGGTCAATCTGGGGCAATACGAATTGGCCTTGGGCTGTCCTGTCTGATCTTGAGTAGTACTTCTGAGAGGAGGGGCAGAGGGGGAAAGACATAAATAGAGAGGTTTTCCCATTTGAAGGATAAGGCATCTACTTTCCAGGCCCTGCTGTGAGGGTTCCTGGTGCAAAATCTGCTCAACTGGTGGTTCTTGGGGGAGGCAAAGAGGTCCACTTCCAGTGTTCCCCACCTCTAGATTAGAGGGTTGAAGGTGTTGGGCTCCAATTTCCACTTGTGTGGGTCCAGGAGATTTCTGCTCAAGTCGTCTGCCAGTGAATTCTGTTTGCCTGGCAGGAACTGAGCTTGCAGATGCACTTGGTTGCTCAAGGCTGTGTTCCACAGAGCCATGGCTAACCTGCAGAGTGGGTAAGAATGGGTTTCTCCCTGCTTATGTACCACATAACTGTGGTGTTGTCTGTTTTTATCAGCAGCTGTCCTGGAAGGATAAGGTATTTGAAGGCTGTCAGAGCATTTTGATTGATGTGCTGGAGAATTTGTCCTGGGCTCCACTTTCCCTGAATGCATTTGCCTGCCATGTGAGCCCCCCCATGCACAGTCTGATGCATCAGTAGTCAGGATTCGTGTGGCAAGGGGTTCAGTGAAAGGCAGTCCCTTGTTGTGGTTGCATGCTTCTGCCCACCAAAGGAAGTTTGCCCTTAGACAAGGAATTATCAGAATAACTGTTTCCAGGTCCTGAGAATGTTGTTACCACAGACTTAAGTACCACTGAAGTTTCCTCATATGCAGTCTTCCATATGGAATTACCAGACTGCATGAGGCCATGCACCTTAGGGCTTGCAGTACTTTCCTTGCAGATAGCTGGGTTTTGGTGGCCATGTGTTTTAAGTAGTTGCTCAAATAGATCTGTTTTTCTGGAGTGAGAAAGGCCATCTGGGAAGTTGTGTTCAAGTTTACTCCCAGGAATACAATTTTTTGACTGGGTACCAGTTGCGATTTCTTTTCATTGATGATGTACCCCAATGAAGATAGGGGGTTTTTTTACAAATGCCAGGTGTAGTAATTCCTGACTGTCCACCTGAATCAGGCAATTGTCCAAGTATAGGAAAATTTGGACATTTCTCTGCCTGCAGTATGCAATGGCCGGAGCCAGGCACTTTGTGAATATTCTGGGCAGAGTAGGTAAGCCAAATGGAAGTGCAGAGAACTGATAGTGCATAGAAGCGTAAATATTTCCTGCAAGACTCCCATATGGGAATGTGCAGATAGGCTTCTTTTAAGTCTAGGGTGACTACCCAGGCATCCTTGACTGGCATAGGGAGAAGCTGTTGCAGGGTTTGCATTTTGAATTTTGGGACAACCCAGAAAGATTTTGAGAATTGATAGATCTAAGACTGGGCACCAAGAATCTTCTTTTCTGGGCACCAGGAACAGTCTGGAGTAGAAATCCTGTCCCCTTTGTTCTACTGGAACAGGTTGAATGGCCCTGATATTGAACAAGGAATGTACTTGCTTTTGAGCCTCTGCCCACTGGTTTGGAGGAAGGTCTGGAAACCCGCTTGGGGTTGGCAGGGAATGGAAGTAGAATCTGTACCCCTGGGATACAATGTTTAGAACCCATCGGTCCTGAGTAATGAACATCCAGCTTTTGGCATGAAGGGCAAGTTTTCCTCCTAGGGGAGCAAGTAGATGGGCAGGGCTGGGAAGGGTAATTGCTTGCCACTACCTGTTTTTGAGGTGGGAGCACTCCACTGTTTAGATCTCTATACACCCGGAGACAGTAGTCTTGGTGGTCTGGTTCCCCTGGGGTTGGACTGAAGGCCTGGAAGGGGCTGGAAAGGACCAGTGTTTTGTAGGCCAATGCCTACTGAATCTAGGTGGCTGCACTTGTAAGAATTCTTTAACAGTTTGCATAGATTTAGCTTTTTATTTCATCTTTTTAAAAGCCTCTTCTGCTTTGGTGCCAAACAAACAATCTTGATTTAAAGGAGCATCTAGTAATTTTGATTTGACATGGTCTGGCAAGGTTTGTTCCTTCAGCCAAGCATGCCTTCTCAGTACAGATCCAGTGGCTGCAACCCTTGCAAGATGCTTCTAGGGCATCAAAGCCACACTGCAAAGTATGCTTACTAACTTGGTTTGCAAAATGCATTAACTCTTGTAAATCTTAATTTTCTGTACAATCTAGAAATAACACCATTTTTTGTTTAATTTATTCCATAACATGTTGCTGGTACTTCAACATATGAAACTGGCAATTCAATTCCCCGATGGCAAGAGTTGCACAGGTATACACCTTCTTACCCCATCTGTCCTAAAGCTCTGGAATCCCTGTCTGAAGGAGTCGGGTTTTTGGCTGTAGTAGCTTTAATACCTTTAGGCCCCTGGGAAATGGTCTCTGCATCCGCAGTAGGATTCTTAGAGAGAAATTTATGAGAATCAGGTACTTAGTAGTACCTGTCAGGTTTTCTAGGGGCTGATGGTGAAGTGTCTGGAGTAAGACTGGATTCCATGAAGACATCTACAACATCCAGGACAGGGGGTGTAGCTAGGGGCCTGTGCTGAGGCAATTCAAAATTCTCCGAGTCTTTTTGGACTGAAGATAATCATGGCATTCCCAGCGGAAATGCTCTCAAAGTATGCAGAGTTTCACCAAAAGAAAAATCCTCTGGAGGGAAGGCAGAGGAAATGGATTCCTCTGCATCTGAATCCTCAAAGGTAGATAAGGGTATGTCCTGATAATCAGAAGGGTCAGAGTCATCGGACTCCTGGTCTGTAGAATCAGAAAGAAACTCAATTCTTGGTCGCTTAGCAGGGGAAGGCTGGCTTCCCCGAATTAGGGTGATAAAGTCTTCAGCCATTCTAAGCATTTGTTTTGGAGGCATGGGAGCTTCAGCATGCACTTTGGTTGTCTGTTTTCTAGGTATAGTGCATACTCTGGGCCTGAGAAACTTGGTAGTTTTAGCTAAAAATGAAGTTGTTGCAGTAGGTTGGAATACACCCTCAGGAGCCGGTGCCTGCACAGCTGCTCCAGACCATCCAAGGCAGAGACAACCACAGGTTCCATAGTCGAAAAAGCATCTCGCGGCATACCGGACTCCGAATGGGTCTCAGCAGAGGCCTGCGAATCTGTAGAAACGGGTATCAGGGGCTGCAAAGGCGCCTCACCGAGTACTGGCAACTAGCTTAACAAAAGTGTCGTTGGCAGTTTTTGATCCACGCGGTCTGTTTCTATCTTTGTGCTTTTTCAGATCATCGGTAGTCGGATGGCTTACTGAAGTAATTTCGGAATACGGAGAACCAGGAGAAAAGAATTTAGTGATAAAATTAGCCCGACAACGAATGGTTCGGGCATTAAACAAGGTACAAAACCGACAGCGAGAGACATCTTGGTCTGGGCCTAAACAGGTGATGCAGTAAGAATGAAAATCTCTGAGGTATTTGCTTTCCACAGGCAAGACAATTGTTAACTTTTTCTGACATTGGTTAGAGCAGGAAAAAAGAATCCCCAATGGGGTACTTAGCTTTAGAAGACTTCAGGTTTCAAACTCGAAAAACGAAAATTTCAGGTAGCAGACGACTGGCACTTGTGAATTGCTTCTGCTTCCGGCTCCTCCTCTGCAAGAAAACTGATGTAATGGCGTCGGCTGCCTGTTTTATACCCCCTGACGAGCTGACATCATGGAAGAAGCGACAGCATCCAATGCAGAAATCAAGACTCTGCTATTCGGGCCAACTGAGGGCTACCTGCAAGCAGATAACCCAAGTGGTTTGACTGCAACACTGAAACACGAAGAACATCCCTGTAATACCTCAGACTGAGTTTGCTGCCCCAAATGTAAAAATACTAACCACAGGCCAATATAAAAGGAAAGCCAAAAGGAAAGACAGGGGGCTTAAACATAGAACAGTGGTGCCGTATTCACCATCAGGTCATTCTCAGAACAAAAGGGATGGAGGAAGGAGGGGAGGAAGTTGGGAAGAATGAAAATAGACGACACAGATGCATATTTATGAGTACATAACTTTTATATCTGGTGTCACTTTCATTCCTTAACTGATGGGACAGAGTCCCCAGCTATATGAATCTGGGTGGGCCGCATGAAAGGATATTCTGGAGTACCACAGAACCAAAAGCAGCTCTGTTTTTGGAGATCATATCCCATTTGTAATGAGCAGTAAAGGTATGAGCATTGGACCAAGTTCAGCACGATCATCGAGAAGCTCTGGACCAAAAAGCAGACGCAGCAGCTGTGGATCTAGTTGAGTGAGCTTTAGGAGGTCTGGGTAAGGAAAGACCTCTAACTGTAAACAAACAATATGCACTCTAACCACTTAGCTAAAGTAACTTTGGAAACTGATCTCCCCAATCTTTAGGAAACAAAGGAGATGAACAACTGATCTGTTTTTTCCAAATCCTTTTGTTCTATAGAGATAAGAATGGAGCTGTCTACACATCCAAAGGATCAAGCATGTGTTCACCTTTGTTGCAGAAGCTGGGGGGGGTAAATTGATGGCCTGGTTGAGGTTTGCCTCTGAGGCTACCTTGGGCAGGAAAGAAGGATTAGTTTTGTAAGGTAACGCTATCTTTATAGAAAAGAAAATAAGGGATTTTTGAGGAGACTGCTTAGAGTTCAAACATGTGTCTGGCTGAGATAACAGCCACTAGAAAAGACCACCTTCCAAGAAAGAAACCGGAGGTCAAATTTGGATGATGGCTCCAAGGGGCTCTGGGTTAAACTCTGCATTAACAGCATTAGATCCCAGGGTGGAATAGGGTCTTTAACTGGGGGCAGAAACAAAGAAGTGCCTTTAAAAAAACTTTGGACAGACTGGAGGAAGCAAGAGGAGAAGCGCTGCCTCCAGTATGATAATTCAAGATGGCTGCTAACTGAACTTTGATGGTAAAAACCACCTCCTTGAAAAATAGATGCTAGGAAATCCAAGACAGTGGGGGTAGTAAAGGGAGCCAATTCTCTTTGATGGGTCCAGCAGGAAAACCTTTTCCATTCACTCCTATAAATCTTCCTGCTGGAGGCTTTCTGGGATGATAGTAATATCCGACGGACCAGGGAGGAAAGCCTGGGCTGGCTAACCACGAGAGAAATTAGAGAAACCATGTGGTTAATCTGAGGCTTGCAATGTCTGGGTGCGCCAACTCTGTGGGATGAGAGATCAGATTTGGACTGAGGTCCAATATCCAAGCTGGACATCAAAGATGAGACCAAAGCAAGGGGAACCAAACTTGATGAGGCCACAAAGAGGCAATGAGGATAACCTTGCTCTTCAACCAAAGTGCTTTCTGTAGAAATTTGGGGAATAGAGGTATGAGGGCATAACTATAAAGGAGTCCAGAGGACCAAACGTGGACTAGAGCATCTCTCGATGACTCCCTGGGGGGTGTCAGAGCAGAGAACCTGTTACACTTGTTGTGGATGAGGCAAACAGATTGACCCCATTGACAGAAAATCCTTGAGGCATCAGAATGAACCAGCTGAGTTTGTCCATTAGCACTCTGGATTCCCCAGAATGTGCACTGCCATAAGAGAGAGGTTGGAACAGATCGCTCCACTCTCATTACTTCTGGACAAAGAGGAGAATTGGGTTCCTTGCTGTATATCGATGTACCAAAATCCCAGGCATGGTTGTCTGTTTGGATTGCAATCTTCCCCAGAGGGAGTCCTGAAAAGCCTTCAATGCTAGGACAACTGCACTCATCTCCAGAGCAGTGATATGCAAATTGGTCTCTTCTAGGGACCACGTTACTTGGACCATCCATCCAAAGAAATGCCTCCCGCCACACTAATTGGAAGGCATCTGTGGTTACCAGGGATGGAAACACAAAGGGGCATCACTGGCAAACTTTGGTGGATTGTACCCACCAAGGCAAGCAGTTTCTGCAAACCTGAGTGACTTATAGGTTCATAGGTAGGTACTAGGCTACTGGCCCTAGGGCCTATATAAGCGTAGCCAAATGGTACCCTGGCTTTCGCCACCCAAGAAAATAATTTTCCTGTGCCCCTGTCAGGCAGAGCCACAGAAGTGATCCCCGGGGTGAATTTCCTATCTCCCATCCAATCAAAGATTTTTCTTGAAGAGTACTAATGAGGAGCTTTGTTTGATATAGATAGGTCGTTTGTTCCAGAGTATGGATTTAGGTCCCTAGAGCGTGTAGCTCCGATGGATTGGGATTTCTTTATGTGGAGCATGTCCAACAGCTCTGGGTTTGACATAGCTTTGCATGTTAGGCAGAGATCGCCTCTGAGTAGGCGATATGCGACTAAGTAAAGCTGGTGTTTTTTGAGTCGGTCTGCGTAAGGCATCTGTTTGAGGCCAGTAATCCTCTTTGTGAGGTATTTCTGTGGCCTTTCCAGTTGTTGTAGAGGTCTTGTGAGGTACATACCAAAAGGGGCATTGTACTCTATAACGGGTCTAATGAGTGACGGGTAGAGGGGAACAATGACCTCTTTTCCTGGATGAAAAACCTTTTGTGATGAGGTGTGCCACATAGGATTTCCTGACTACTATGGCGATGTGATTATCAAAGGAGAGACTACTGTCCACCTGTGTCCCAAGGTCCATCACCACTGGTGAGGGCCGTGGTTGCTGAAGAATCTACCACTGAAAAATTACAGTCCATTGAAGTACAGTACAGTTGTGTACACTTACCATAAATGTAGATGTTCAAGGGTCTTCACTGTTGCAGTCCTGACATGCAGGATTTCCTGCCGTGAAAGCCCTTGGCCAGCCCGACTATGAGAGAAAAATTCCCCTTCTCCCCTGGCTGTCGAATGCCCAAACCGATGTCAGTGCACTAGAGTATATAGGGAGCTTGTCGACATATCAGTTTTTTCTTCCTGCTCCTAAAAAGGAGGAACCCCATAATGAGCATAAGGCAGCTGAGGAAGAGCACCTATACTGGAGGAGAGGCTAAAAGGAATTCTCTTGGCTAGAGAACAAGTTATAAGTAGACTACCTAGTAGGCTAAGGAATAAGAGAGAAGACTGCAACAGTGAATACACTTGAACATATACATTTATGGTTAAGTGTACACAACTGTACTATGTTCTTCATGTTTCACTGTTGCTGTCTTGACTTGTGGGAAGATTCTCAAAGCTGAAATGAGACTGGAACGTGATTAGGGCGAAGCGAGTATGCCCTGCAGAATGGCAGTGGAGAATCCTACTCTGGACCTGAAAAAGGCTGCTAAGTGGTAGCATTTGGTGAAGGTGTGCACAAATGACCAGGTGGCAGCTTCTGGAATGTCCTTGGTATGGACTCCTTTCAGTAAGGCAGCAGAGGTAGTAGTAGGCCTTTTGGAGTGTGACCCGAGAGCCTCAGGTGACTTTTTGCCATGATGGCTGTAACAAAATGAGATGCAGTGTAAGATTCATTTTGAGATGGTCTGTTTAGAAGCTGGTCAAAGAGTTGGTCAGATTGTCTAGAGGCTTTTGTTCTGTCAAGACAGTAATGAAGCTGCCTATACACTTCCAAAGAATTAAGTATTCTTTCTCTGTGGTTCTGGAGGGGGGGAAAGAATGTGGATAGGTGAATGGCTTGATTTAGAGACATGTCAGTGACCACCTTGGGCTTAAAGGAAGGGTTAGTTCTGAGGGAAACTCTCTCTGGGTGGAAGATGAGGAATGGCTAACACTGTCATGACAGCCTGCAGCCCAGAGACTCTCCTAGCAGAGGTAATAGCCAGCAGAAGGGCAGTTTTCCAAGTCAGAAACTTTAGATGGGCAGAGGTTGCAGGTTCAAAAGGAGAAGAGTCAGTTTTTCCAGAACAAAATTAAGGTCAAATGGCGGGAGAAGTTGCCTCCTGGGAGGTCTGATGTGGATGACTCCCCTAAGAAACTCTGTCTTAACAGAGGATGGGAAAAGATGGAGGAAGAGCAGGTATGTAAGCTGAAATGGTAGATGTATGGATTTTAATGGAGGAGTAGGAAAGGCCTTTATCAACCAGACTAGCCAGATAATCTAGAATGACAGAAACCTCGGCTGAATCAGGATTGTGGTGCAGTTGCTGGCACCAGATGGAAAATCTTTTCAATTTAGATGAGTATGATTTTCTAGTACTAGGCCTTCTTGCCTCTAAGAATGTCCTAAACCTGTTTGCTCAGGATGGGTCTGGGTCCTGGAAGCTGTGGAATTATCCAAGCTGAAAGGCTGAGCGTCTGCAAATTGGGGTACTCGATCCTTCCTTTGTCTTGAGTTAGATGGTTGAAACGATGAGGCATCGGCCATGGACTGTGGTTGATGAGTTCGTAAAGCAGAGGATACCAGTGCTGCTTGTGCCAGTCTGGGGCTAGAAGTATTGCCAGTGGGCCCTCTGCTATCTTTCAGAGATCTGAGGGAGAAGAGGCAGGGGAGAGAATGCATAAATGAAGAGATGAGTCCAAGAGAAGGAGAAAGCGTCTGTTCTCCAGGCCGACTGCTGTTTGTTCCTGGAGCAGAATTTTTTCTGATGAGCATTTTCCTTAGTGGCAAAAAGATCCATCTGTGGGACCCCCCATCTCTGGACCATGCTAAGAAATACTCCTCTATGCAGATGCCATTTGTGGGGGGGTCAATCAGGTTTCTGCTGAGGTGATGATCTAGAGTAATTTTGGGCACCTATAAAGTATTGTGCCAGGAAGTATAACCCCAGAGTGAGCAGTTTCCCAAACTTGCATTGCTACAGGACATAGAGGGTAACGGTGGGCACACCCCTTGCTTCTTTATGTACCACATAACAGTGGTATCTCGGTCGCCAGGGACTAAACGTGTTGGAACCACACATTTTTGAGGTACCACTAGAGTTTTCTCATGTGCATCCTGGCCAGGGGAACCATGAGCATACAAGATGCCATGTAGCCCACTGCCCGGAGGAACTCTCTGGATGAGATGCATCATTTCTGCTGGATTCTTCTGAAGTTGCGGGTAAAAAAGGAGACCTTGTCTGGGGAAGGAAGGCATTGTGGAGAGAAGTCCAGGAGGTCCCCCAAGAAAACTATGCTGGTGGATGGAACAGTGTTGGATTTTTGCAGATTTGTTGAATTATTCCAGATTTCTGGTGAAGCCCAGGAAGGGCAGGGGGTTATTGGTAAACCTCAGATCCTTGTGAGGTTTTGACAAATTTGTGGCCTGAAGTTGGCAATCATCCAGGTAAGGGTAGATTTGGATCCCTCTGATCCTGCAAAAGGCAATTACAGGGGGTAAACCACTTGGTGAAACCCTAGGAGCAGTAGACAAGTCAAAGGGCAGTGCTGAAAATTGTAAGTGACTGGTACCTGCTCTGAAGCGAAGAAAGCTTCTGTGCGATTCTTGAATGGGAATGTGCAGGCAAGGCATCTTTTAGATCCATAAAGCATAAAGGTCTGTGGAGCGATCATGGGCAAGTGTTTTTAAAGAGTCAACATTTTGAATTTTGGAACCAGGAGGAACTGATTGAGGTTGGACAGGGCTAAAACAGGTCCCCAAGAGCCTTCTTTTCTGGGAATGAGAAATAGCCTGGAGTAGAACTCTCTTCCTTTCTCAAGATCTGGAACTGGTTCCACTGATTCCTGAAAGCACGAAATCTGGATTTGAGAGGAGGTGTCTTTTTTTTACTTAGAGCAACAGTCTGATAGCTGGAGTATTTTAAAGGCTCTTTGAAAGTGAGTTTTTAAGTTTCTAACTATCTGAAATAATGTTTACAACCCACTTGTCTGAAGTGATGAGGGAACTGTTTTGAACAGGGACAGCCTTGTCCTGTAGGGTGTAAGCAGGGAGAGTGACAGAGTGGATAAGTCACTGTTCCTCTCTGGCAGATGCCTGTGGCCTAGATCTCCCTTGCCTGGAAGTTGCAGCGGTTACTGCTGCCCGTGTCTCCTTTCCCACTGGGGTTTCCTCTGCCCGCTTCTAGATCGGGAGGGAAAGGACTACTACTTAGTGAGGAAGTTCCTACTACACCTTGGTAGGTGAACTTGAAATCTTTCAGTCTGCAAAGAATTAGCTTTGTCTTTCATCTTTTTAACAGCAGCCTCTGCTTTACACCCGAAGAAGAAGCCCTTGTCTAGGGGAGCATCACGGTGGTTAGATTTAACATGGTTGGGAAGAGATTGTCCCCCTAAGCCACTCTTGCTTTCTAATAACAATACTAGTGGTTGCTGCCCGGCTAGAAACCTCCACAACATCGTACCCACACTGTAAAGAATGACTAGCTACCTGTAAACTGGAAAAGCAGAGATCCAAAAGCTCCTTAGAAAGGTTTTCATCCTCAAGGATACTGACCTTTTGTTTTAGGTGATCTATGATGGTTTGCTGATATTTAATCATGTGAAACTGACAGTTAAGAGCCTTCGTGGTTAGGGTGGTTGAAGTATATACTTTTTCCCCCAAATCTATCAAAGCCCCTGCTTTCTATCTGCAGGTAAAGGGTTCTTAGAGGAACTGGTTCTAGCCCCTTTGGGTCCTGGAGTGACCAACTCAAAATCAGCAGATGAATTTTTGAAAAGGTATTTATGGGAGTCTTGTACGTTATAAAACCTGTCTGGTTTTCGAGGGGCTGAGGAAAGAGTCAGGACCCGATGAGGAATCTAGGAAGACATCCTCCAACCACTGCTGAAACAGGAGGGAATAGCAAGAGGTTTCTGTTCTGGCAGATCCAAGAACTCCCTAGTTATCTTTTTAGACTGAGGGTATTCCTGTGCTTCCCAATGGAAATGTTCCCTCATTGTATGAAGTCTCTCTCCAAAGGTAATATCCTTGGGTGGGGGGAAGATATGCCAGGTTCTCTTCAGAATCCAATTCCTCAAAAGAAGTGAAGGAAGGTCCTTCAGAATCACACCCCTCTAGATCAGAATCCTCAGCAGATTCTAAAGGACCTGGAAAAACTTTAAAAGTAGGATCCCTTTGTCTTTTTCCTGGGGAAGAATCCCTGGAGGCTTGTCTAGATCGGACTATGGAAATCAGGACTTCAGCTAGCCCAACCAAGTCTTGCTGATATCACTGAGAAATGGGCCGGGTAGGCCTAGGAGAAGGCCCTGAAGAAGCACGTCTCTTTAGGACTCATTTTGGCCTTGGACCTAGGGACATCCAAAAATCTGACGCCAGCCTCTCTGGAGGAATGAGGAACCGGTGTAGACTAAAACCACAAAGGAGCATCACTAGTTAAAGTGCACTCACTGGACGCTGATGCCTGCTGAGCGTACCGAGACCCAAATGAGCTAAAAGCAAGGGTTTGTGCAGAAGTAGAGGGACTCAACAGCACGTCAAACTCTAAACGGGTCCCAGAGGACTGTGTCACCACCACCTCAAACATAGAAGGGGGCTGAGAAAGTGCCTCACCTTCAACTCTCGCAAGCCTAGAAGGAGAAACAGATTACGGTCGTCATCCGAGGCACTAAGCTTGTATCTCTATCTTTCTCCTTCTGACGCCAAGGCTGCTCAACCTCAAAATGAGCAGTGGACACAATCAGATGCTGATGGGAAGATTCAAGACTAATGAATCTACCCCATCGCCTTGATCCTACGTCTGATTGTCCCAGAATTAAAACGGGAAAAAAAATGGCAACTAGGGACATCGTGATCCGGGTGTAAACAGGTGACACGAAATGATTGGAAGTCTCTGCATGGGATCTGCTTACCAAAGCAAAGACAATTGTTTACCTTATCTGACATGAGTTAAAGAGAAGAGAGTTTCCCAATGGGGTACATACCTTTCTGACGACTTCTCTGGTGCAGACTGACCAACACACTGAAACACTGATTTGACCTTCAACAGAAAGAACAGACTGATACCATGACATCAGCTGGCTCCCTATTTACCACACAGCAATGACATCAGTGTGGGGATCCACCAGCCTAAGGAGGATGGGAACTTTTCTTTGGTAGTCAGGCCGGCCAAGGGCTTTCATTGCAGGAAATCCCACAAGTCAGGACTGCAACAGTAAAACACAAACATTGAGCATACAAAACTGAGCCATCAAGATGAAGATTATAGCAGCCACCATAGAACCTAGAGTCTGGTGGACCAGTCTTGCTGCAGGACAGGGGTGTGAAATAATCTGTCTTACTTGAAATCTTAAAACTGTACGCTGTTTGATGGAAGAAATGCTAGCTGACTGGTGGTGTCCAGGTTGGCACTTAGAGGAGACTTGGCATAGTTGATTGTGATGCCTAAAGACTGACACAGTTGGAGCAGTTAGTCCCTGGATATTTTGAGGAGATGCCCCTCTGGGGCAGTGAGAAGCCAACTGTCTAAGTTTGGAAATATTCTGAATCCGAGCAGCCTCAGGGGAACTGCTACCACTGCCATACACTTGGTGAACACCCTAGGGGCTGTGGTGAGACCAAAGGGCAGGGCTCTGAACTGGAAGTGAATGTCCACCAGATGAAAACATATCTTCATGAGCATCTATTCATTTTGATGTGACAGTATGCATCCTGAAGATAGACAAGAGGACATGCAATTGTCCTTTTATAGAAATGGCAGAATATACTGAACTGACACTGTCTGGAACTTGAAGTTCTATACAAACATTAAGACTGCCAAGACCCAGAATAGGTCTCAGGTCCGGTCTTCTATGGCACTAAAAAGATCCTTGAGTAAGTTCTGAACCCTCTCTGGTATGGTGGGACCACTTGGATGACTCTTAAGTAGCTTTTGAATTTCTAAGGCTGCTAACTCCCACTGACTGGGTGGTACATCGGGAAGCCTTTTCTATTTGGTTGGTGGGATTTGCAAAAAAGGAATGAAATAGCCACTGTATATAATTTTTTGCCCCAAGTGTCATTTGTCATTGACGCCCAGGATTCTGGGTGCATAGCATACAGTTGCATACACTTACCATACATGTAGATGTGTATTCACTGCTGCAGTCATCACATTTGGGTAATCCCTGCCAGGGTAGCCCTCGGCCAGCCCGAATACCAGAGGCTTAGTATTTCTGCGTCAGTTGCTCTCGCTGAAGGACTGACGTTAGGTCGTCAGTAGTATAAGGTAAGGCAGCAGACGCCATTACATTAGTTTTTCTTACCCTAACCTGTCAGGAGGCCAGGTTCTGGTGAAAAAAAAATAAATACCAATATGTCCCTTGCAAGGAAAGAGAAAAAAAGGGGATAGAGAGTGGGAAACCAGGACTTCAACAGTGAATACACGTGAACATCTACATTTATGGTAAGTGTACACAACTGTACTATGTTCTTCATGTTTCACTGTTGCAGTTATCACATTTGGGTAGATTCCCAAAGCTGAGGAAACGGGTGGAAGCAGTCAAGGACACTAGGAACTGGCTAAGATCCCCTGCAAGACTGCAGAGGCAAACCTGGCCCTGTATTTGGAAAAGAGAGGCAGGTGGTAATGCTTGGTAAAAGTGTGAACAGATGTCCAGGTGGCAGCCTCAAGGATGTCCCTGGTGGGGACTCCTCTTAGGAAAGCTGCAGAGGTGGAGGCTGCTCTGGTTGTGTGTCTCCTGACACCCTGGGGGAGGTTTTCCATGCTGTTTGTAGCAGAAATGGATGCAGTGTGCTATCCATTTGGAAATGGTTCACTTGGAGATGGGTTTGCCTTCTGCCCCTGCAGCAAAGCTAACCAGCAATTAATCAGACTTTGAGGGATTTAGTCCTGTCCACACAGAATCTGAGCTGTCTGTGCACATCTAGAGTGAAGAATCCTTTCCCCCTTGTGGGAATTAGGAAAGGTAGGCAGATGAATGGAATGGTTGAGAGCCACACTGGACACCACCTTGGGCATGAAGGATGGGTTAGTTCTGAGGGATACCCTGTCTGCATGGAAGATAGTTCCACAGCCATGAGTGCTTGCAGCTCAGACTCTACTGGCTGAAGTGATGGCCAGAAGGAAAGCTGTCTTCCAGGAGAAAAATTTTAGCTCTGCAAAAGAAGCTGGTTCAAAGGTTGGCAGGGTGAGCTTTTCCAAGACAAAGTTAAGGTCCCAAGCTGGCACTGGTGCCCTTCTGGGGGGGCCTCTAGTTGCTAGCCCCTCTGAGGAACTGTCTGATCAAAGGGTGTGAGAAAAGGGGCTGCACAGTGGGAAAATGGGCAGAAATAGCAGAGGCATGAATTTTTATAGAGGAGAAAGAGACCACTGAGTAGCAGGTCAGCCAAGTAATACAGGATGAGAGGGATGGAGGGATGTGCCATATTGGCTCCCTTAGCCTGGATCCAGGTGCAGAAAGTACAGTTGTGTACACTTATCATAAATGTAGATGTTTGAGTGTATTCACTGTTGCAGTCATCACATTTGGGTTATCTCTTTGCAGTAGCCCTCAGTCGGCCTGATTATCAAAGTCTTAGGTCCTGTGTCAGTTGCTGTCTCATCTTCCATGACGACAGGTAGTCCAGCGGTATAAAGCATGCAGCTAACGCCATTACATCAGTTTTTCTTGCCCCAGATGTCAGGTGACCCCATAATGGGAAGAAAATTATATATACATATATATATATATATATATATATATATATATATATATATATACATACATACATACACAAGGTTATACCTCCAACAAAAAAGCAAATACACCAAAAAGCTTTTAAGAAAGGTAAAGAAGAAAAGAGGTACAGCCAAAAGAAGTCAGGGGGCTGGAGGGAGGGTAACCAGGACTGCAACAGTGAATACACTCTACCATCTACATTTATGGTAAGTGTACACAACTGTACTATCTTCTTTGTGTTTCACTGTTGCAGTCATCACATTTGGGTAGATTCCCAAAGTTAAGGATGGGAAGAGGACTTTAGATAGCATTAGGACCAGCTATAAGGCCCTGCAAGACTGCAGTGGCAAAGCCAGCTCTGGATTTAGAGAAAATTGGCAAATTGTAATGCTTGGTGAAAGTATGTACAGAACTCCAGGTAGCAGCTTCTAGGATGTCCCTGGTAGGGACACCTCTGAGTAAGGCTGTAGAGGCACATGCAGCCCTGGTTGAATGTGGTCTAATCCCCTGTGGGATAGGTTTTTCATGGTGCTTATAGCAGAAATTAATGCAATGGCCTATCCATTTAGAAACGGTTTGCTTTGAAATAGCCTTCCCCTCTGCCCCTGCAGCAAATGCCACCAGCTGTTGTGCAGATTTCCTTTGAGGTTTAGTCCTGTCCAAGTAAAATCTAAGTTGTCTGTGCACATCTAAGGAGTGCAGTATCCGTTCCCCTTTGTTCTGTGGATTAGAAAAGAAGGTCGGCAAATGAATGGACTGATTAAGAGCCACACTGGATACTACCTTGGGCATGAAGGAGGGATTGGTCCTGACGGACACCCTGTCCGTATGAAAGATGATGAAATGCTCCACTGCCATAAGGGCCTGTAATTCAGATACCCTTATTGCTGAAGTGATTGCTAAAAGAAAGGCTGTTTTCCAAGAAAGGAATTTTAACTCTACACTTGCAGCTGGCTCAAAAAGAGGAAGAGTGAGTTTTTCCAATACAAAGTTAAGGTCCCAGGCTGGAGTTGGGGTTCTCCTGGGCGGTTTTAAGTTTTTGGCCCCTCTAAGGAACTGCTTGAGCAGTGGATGAAAGAAAAGGGTGGTTCTGTGCTGTAATGAGCTAAAATGGCTGAGGCATGAATTTTGATGGAGGAAAAATAAAGGCCCTTGTGAAGCATCTCAGTTAAATATTAAAGAATGTGAGGTAAATTGGATGCAGCTGTGTCCATCCCATGAGTTTGGTTCCAGGCACAGAATCTTTTCCATTTTACAGCATAAGATTTTCTAGTACTAGTCCTCCTTGCCTCCAAAATGACATCCAACACTTGTTTACTGAGGGATGGAAACAGAGAGATTAGGTAATTAGCCAGGCTGCCAGGTTCAGTATTTGAAGCTGAGGGTTCAAAATCTGGCTCTCCTGCTGTGACAGCAGGATAGGGGTCTGAGGCAGGTGCTATGAAGCCAGAAGTGACATGCTGCGCAAGAGGGGGTACCAGTGTTGGCGTGGCCAATCTGGTGCAATCAGTATCATCCATGATTTGTCCTGTTTGATTTTTAGTAGTACTTTGGAGAGGAGAGGCAGAGGAGGAAAGCCATAAACTGATAGATTTTTCCAGCTGAATGACAGAGCATCCACTTTCCAAGCTTTTTTGTGGGGAGTCCTTGTGCAGAATTTGTCCAATTGGTAGTTCTGGGGGGAGGCAAACAGGTCTATATCTGGGCTATTTGTTTATCAACATGCTGAAAGTCTTTGGTTCCAGTTTCCACTTGTGTGGGTCCATTAGATTTCTGCTTAGCTCGTCTGCCAATGTATTTAGCTTTCCTGGCAGGAATTGATCCTGTAGATGCACTTCTACAGAGCCAAGGCTAGTCTGCAAAGGGGAGGTATGAATGGATACCCCCCTGCTTATGTACCACATAACAGTGGTGGTGTCCATCTTTACCATTAATTGTCCTGGAAGAATGTGGTCCTTGAAGGCTATCAGAGCATTCTGTACAGCTAGCATTTCTTTTTGATTGATATGCAAGTGCATTTGACTTGGGTTCCATTTGCCCTGAATGCACTTCCCTGCCAGGTGAGCCCCCCATGCATAGTCTGATGCATCTGTTGTTAGGGTTTGGGCGGCAGGGGGTAGAGTGAATGGTAGACCTTTGTTTTGGTGGCAGGCCTCTGCCCACCATAGGAAATCTAACTGTAGGCAAGGAATGATGGGAATCATTGCTTCTAGATCCTGAGAATGCTGACACCATAGGCTTTTTAGATGCCACTGCAGCTTCCTCATATGCAGTTTTGCATATGGAATTAGTAGAATGCAGGAAGGCCATGAACCCCAAGGCTTGCAGTACTTGCCTTGCAGACAGCAGGGTTTTTGTGGCCATTAGTTTGAAGTAAGTTGTAAAATGAATGTGTTTATCTGGCATGAGGAATGCCATCTGGGAAGATGTGTTCAAGCTTGCTCCCAGGAATATAATTTGCTGACAGGGTACCAGATGTGATTTATTTTCATTTATGGTGTACCCCAGACAAGTTAGTACCTTTTGTACAAATGACAGATGATTCAAAAGTATGTCCTGGCTTTCTGCCTGAATTAGACAATCGTCCAGGTAAGGGTATATTTGAATATTTATTTGCCTGCAAAATGCAATGACTGGAGCTAGGCACTTTGTGAATACCCTGGGCGCAGTAGATAAGCCAAAGGGCAGTGCAGAGAACTGATACTGCATGCAGCCTGCTTTGAAGTGTAGGTATTTTCTGCACGATTACCTGATTGGGATGTGCAGGTAGGCTTCCTTTAAATCCAGAGTTGCCAACCAGGCATCTTTGCCTATCATGGGAAGCAACTGGTGAAGAGTTAGCATCTTGAATTTTGGGATCACCAAAAAGGTGTTTAGGATAGAAAGGTCCAGGATAGGACGCCATGAGATGTCTTTTCTGGGTACCAGGAAAAGTCTTTAGTAGAAACCTTGTCCCTTTTCCTCTTCTGGTATAGTTTGAATAGCCTTTAATCTTAAGAGAGAGAGTACTTGCTTTTGAGAATCTGCCCACTGATTTGGGAGTAGATCTGGCCAACCGTTTGGGGTTGGTAAAGTGTGGAAGTGAAATCTGTATCCTTGGGAAACTATGTTTAAAACCCATTTGTCCTGGGTAATGAGTTCCCAGTTATTTGCTTGGAGAGCAATCTTTCCTGCTAAAGGAGCAGTCAGCTGAGAAGTGCTTGGAAGTTTTAAAGTCAAGTCATTGAGACAGCTTACCATAGGGGGAGTCTTACTCTACTCCCTGATTTGGAAGTGGGAGCTCCCCACTGCTTAGTCCTGTGCATACCCGTGGGGCCGAAGCCTGGGGTTTCTGCTGTGTCTGGGTTTGAACTGAGAAGGCCTGGAAGAGGCAGGAATAGACCAATTCTTAGAGGGCCAATCCCTACTAAATCTTGGAGGCTGTACTTGTAGGAACTCTAACAGTTTGCATAGATTTAGCTTTTTCCTCTATCTTTTAAGAACTTCTTCTGCTTTGTTGCCAAACAGGTGGTCCTGGTTTAAGGGAGCATCCAGCAATTTAGTTTTAACATGATCTGGCAAAGATTGCTCCTTAAGCCAAGCATGCCTTCCAAGTACAGACCCGGTGACAACAGCCCTGCAAGATGTGTCTAGTGAATCAAAACCACATTGCAAAGTATGTTTTCCAACCTGTTCTGCAGAATGCATTAAATCCTGTAAATCTTTATTTTCAGCACAATCAGGAATCAACATAATTTTCTGTTCAAGCAATTCAACAACATGCTGCTGATACTTTAACATATGAAACTGGCAATTTAAGGCCCTGATGGCCAAGGTTGCAGAGGTGTACACCTTCTTACCCAATCTATCCAGGGCCCTGGAATCTCTATCAGAGGGGCTAGGATTTTTGGCAGTAGTAGCCTTAATGCCCTTGGGTCCCTGTGAAATGGTCTCAGGATCCGCAGTAGGATTTTTAAAAAGGAACTTGAGAGAATCAGGAACCCTGTAAAATCTATCAGGTTTTCTGGGAGCAGGAAGCAAAGAGTCAGGGGCCAAGCTAGATTCCGAAAAGGCATCGTCAACAATGTCCAGCACAGGAGGGATAGTAAAAGGCCTGTGTTGGGGCAGGAGTAAGACATCTCTAGACCTCTTTTTAGAATCACAGTAAAACTGGCTTTCCCAGTGAAAATGCTCTCAGAGTATGCAAGGTTTCACCAAAAGAAAAATCCTCTGGGGGAGAAGCAGAGGGAATAGAGTCCTCTGCATCAGAATCCTCATAGGTAGATAAGGGTAAATCCTGGTCATCAGAGGAGACAAATTTCAGAATCCTGGTCAGAAGTATCATAAGCAAATTCAGTCCTAGGTCTCCTAGAGGGGGAACCTCCCCTGATTAAAGTAATAAGCTCTTCAGCCATTCTTTTTTTTTAGGCGTGGAGGCCTGAGCATGCGGTCTGGGCATCGTTTTCCTAGGCACGGTTTGAGTTTTAGGCCTTGAAGAAGTTGGTATCGGTTTAATATGCAAGTCAGTATGCCTGAATACACCCTCAGAAGCCGGTGCCTGCACAGCGGCTCTGGACCCATCCAAGGTAGAGACATCCGCAGGTTCCACAGTTGAAGCATCTCGCAGCATACTGGACTCAGAATGGGTCTCAGTAGAGGCCTGGGAATCTGAAGTAGTGGGTATAAGGGGCTGCAAAAGCGCTTGAGTACCGGCGAACTGGTGACTAGCTTAGGAAAAGCGTCATCGGCAGCTTTGGAACTAGGTGGCCTGTCTCTGTCTTCATCTTTGTGTTTTTTCGGAATGTCAGCAGTCGGGTGGCTTACCGAAGACATATCTGGATAACTGAACTGAGTGCCAAAATATTTAGAAGCGAAAATATACAGACGAATAGTTTGTGGTTTAAATAAGGCACAAAACCGACATACAGTGCGAATGAATATCTTTATAAGGTATTTGCTTTCCACAAGAAATAATTATTGACTTTTACTGACATCGGTTTAGAGCAAGAAAATGTTTCCCCAACGGGGTACTTAGCTTTAGTTTAAGACTTCAGTTCTGAAACTCAAACGAAAATTTCATGAGTCGGCCGACCGGCACTTGCGAACTACTTCTGCTTTGGGCACCGCACGGCAAGAAAGACGGATGTAATGGTGTCAGCTGCATGCTTTACACCCCTACCTGACGTCACGGAAGATGAGAAAGCAACCGACGCAGGACCCAAGACTTTGATAATCAAGCCGACTGAGGGCTACTGCAAGCAGATAACCCAAATGTGATGACTGAAACAGTGAAACACGAAGAACATCCTTTTCCATTTATCTGCATAAGACTTTCTGGTGCTTGGATGTCTGGTCTCACAGATAACATCCAGAACCTGTTAACTCAGAATGGTAGATTGGTTCGGGGTTAGGGAATAAGCCAAGCTGCCAAACTGAGTGTCGGCAATTTGGGATGCAAGAATTCCCCTCCCCTCTGGGTCAGGAGGTTTGGAATCTGAGGAAGATGCCATGGAGGCAGCAGGGACAGGCTGCGCACCAAGGAGTACCACAGTGTTGTCAGGGCCAGTCTGGAGCTATAAAAATGGTCTTTGTTTTTTCCTCCTTTATTTTGAGCAGTACCCAGGGGATGAGAGGTAGGGGAGGAAAGGCACAGACCGATAGAAATTGACCCAGGGGAAGGACAGGGTGTCCACTTTCCAAGCCATGCAGTGATGCTCCCTGGTGCAGAATTTTTTGAGCTGATGGTTGGTGTGGGAGGCAAAGAGGTCGACCATTTCTGAGTTATTTGGGTGAAGGTACTTCTGTTGAGTTGCCACTCGAGTGGGTCCAGAAGGTTTCTACTTAGTTGGTCTGCCAGAGTTGAGAGAGCCTGGTAGGAATTGTGCTAACAGGTGTAGCTGCATGGAAGAGGCTGTGAGCCAAAGGATTATGGCCAGCCTGCATAGAGGATAGGAGTGAGCCCCTCCCTGCTTGTTGATGTACCACATCCCAGTGGTACTGTCTGTTTTTATCAGGAGAACCCTTGGAGAGACAAGGGGTTTGAAAGCTATCAAGGCGTGCTGCACAGCCATCATCTCATTTTGACTGAATTGCAGAGGGATTTCCTGAGGGGTCCATTGGCCCTGTATGCCCCTGCGGTCCAAGTGTGCACCCCAAACGTAGTCTGCTGCATCTGTAGCAAGGATCTGGGTGGTGGGGTGAAGGGCAGTCCCTTGTTGTGGGAGCATGCTGTTGCCTACCAAAGAAATTCCTTTCTGAGGCAAGGAATTATAGGTATAAGAGTTTCCAGGTCTTGAATGTGTTGACACCAAAGGCTCTTTAGGTACCACTGAAGTTTCCTCATGTACAGTCTGGCACATGGAATGAGTAGTATGCAAGATGCCATGAACCCCAGAGCTTGCAGGATCTTCCTTTCAAATAGCTGGGCCTGGTGGCTAGTTGAGCAAAGTAGGTTGTCAGGAAAATTTGTCTCTCTGGAGTAAGGAATGCCATCTGAGATGCTGTGTCCAGACTTGCTCCTAGGAAGATTATCCTTTGGGTGGGCACCTGTTTGGACTTCTTTTCACTGACTGTGTACCCTAGGGAGGTTAGCAATGTCTTTCCAAAGGCCAGGTGCTTGAGCAGCTTTTCCTGGTTGTCTTCCTGAATAAGGCAGTCATCTAAGTATGGGTAAATACGAATATTTCCTTGTCTGGAAAAGGCAATGGCCAAAGCCAGACATTTTGTAAAAACTCTGGGAGCAGTAGATAAGCCAAAGGGAAGTGGAGAAAACTGAAAGTGTTGAGATCCTGCCCTTAAGCGGAGATTTCCTGCAGGATTCCCTGATAAGAATGTGGAGGTAGGCCTCTTTTAGCTCTAGGGTAGCTAGCCAAGCGTACTTGGACAGCATGGGTAGCAACTTCCTGAGGGTGAGCATTTTGAATTTTGAGATCACCAGGAAGGTGTTTACAATTGATAATTCGAGGATGTGGCGCCAGGTGCCCTCTTTTCTGGGCACCAGAAAAAGTCTGGAGTAGAAGCCTTGGCCTATCTGTACTGCAGGAATGTGCTCTACTGCTCTCATAGACCGAAGGTAAAGGATTTGCTTTTGATCCTCTGCCCACTGATTTTGTGGTAGATATGGGAACCCTTTTGGAGTTGAACAGTACATAAGGAAAATTTGTATCAGACACAATGTTCAGAACCCATTGGGCCCTTGGTAATGGTGGCCCAGGTGCTTGAGTGAAATGAGAATTTTCCTCCTAGGGGTAAGTGAAGGTGGGCAGAGGGGGAAGGAGGAGGTGAGTTCTTACCATAAGTGGGTGGCTTAGAACTCCCTGGTTTTGAAGTGGAGTTAGTCCACTGCTTAGATCTCAGCATTCCCTGGGGCTGCTGTCTGGTGGGGGGGGGGGTCTGTTTCCACGGGACCTAGGCTGTGCTGGTTTACGCAGAGCAGGAAAAGAACAGGGTTTGGAGGGACAATGCCTGCAGAACCTAGGGGGCTGGACTTGTAAGAAATCCCTGTTTCATATTTTTTGCTTTTTCTTCCATCTTTTTTAATACCTCTTCTGCCCTAGTGCCAAATAAGTTATCTTTGTGCAAGGGAGCATCCAACAATTTAGATTTGACTGGTCTGGCAGGGGTTGTTCCTTAAGTCATGCATGTCTTCCAATGACAGACCCAGTCACTACTGCCCTGCAAGAAGCTTCTAGGGCATCAAAACCACAGTGCAAAGTGTGTTTAGTTACTTGGCTTGTAGAATGCATTAAGTCTTGTAAATCTTTAGATTCTGCCCAAGCAGGAAGGGAAGACATTTTTTGTTTGACTAGTTCCAGGGTATGTTGCTGAAATTTAAGCATATGGAACTGACAGTTTAGTGCCCTGATAGCAAGAGTAGCTGAAGTGTATACTTTTTTATCCCATCTGTCCAATGCTCAGGAATCCCTGTTTGAGGGTGTGGGATTCTTAGCAGAGGTTCTTTAATCCCCTCTGGCCCTTGAGAAATGACCTCAGGGTCAGCTGCTGGATTTTTAAAAAGATATTTGAGAGAGTCAGGGACTCTATAGTACCTGTCTAGTTTTCTGGGAGCAGGAGGTAGGGCGTCTGGAGTCAAGCTGGATTCAAGAAAGACATCATTCACAACATCCAGGACTGTGGGGATAGCAAAGGGTCTGTGTTGTGGAAAATCTAAGGATTCCCAGAGTCTTTTTTAGGACTGAGGGTAGTCCTGACTCTCCCACTGGAAATGCTCCCTTAAAGAATGCAGGGTTTTATCCAAAGGAAAAAATCCCTTGGGGGACAGGCAGAAGGAATGGAGTCCTCTGCATCAGAATCCTCATACGTGGAGAGGGGCTGCATGTCTTCATAGTCAGATGCATAAGATTCATCTGACTCTTGCTCAGACAAAACTACAGGTGATAGATCTCTTTTGCTTTTTGAGGGGGTAGCTTGGCTTTCCCTGATCAGCATGATAAGGTCTTCCGCCATTTTAAGCATTTGAGACAAAGGCATGGTAGCAGGCGTCTGACAGCGGGTCGGTTTCTTGGGTGTGGTTCGTACCCTGGGCCTAAGAAACTAGGTATTTTTTGAAAGAAGGGTAATCGCGAAAGAAGACGTCGGTTTGTGTCGAGATTCAGTAGTGCTAAGGACTTCCTCGGAAGCCAGTGCCTGCTCAGCGGCTCCGGACCCATCCAATGTAGAGGCAACCGCAGGATCCTTAGGTCAAAGAGTTTTGCGACATACCAGACTCCAAAAGGGTCTCGTTAACGGCCAGCGAATCAACAGAAGCGGGGATCAGGAGCGGCAAAAGCTCCTCACTGAGTACCGGAGAACTGACGACTAGCTTAACGGAAGCGTCGTCAGTAGGTTTGGACCTGTGCGGTTGGTCTCTCTATCTATGTTTTTTCGGAAGATCTGCTGTCAGATAGCTTACTGAAGCCATATCGGAGTTCGAAGACTGCAAACAAAAGTATCTGGCTACAATAAGGGCCAGACGATGAACAGTTCTGGTGATGAACAAAGCACAGAAGCAACAACAGGGGACGTAGTGGTCTGGGCCTAAAAAGCAATGCAGTAAGATTGGAAGTTTGTGTGGTATTTGCTTTCCACAGGTGAGACAATTGTAATTTATTCTGACATCGGTTAGTGCAAAAAAAAAAGGATCCCCAACAGGGTACTTAGCTTTAGAAGACTTCAACTTCAATTCGGAGACGAAAACTCAGGTAGCGGCCAACCGGCACTCACATGAACTGCTTCTGCTTTGGGCTCCATGGCAAGAAAGACTGATGTAATGGCGTCGGCTGCCTTACTTTATACTACTGATGACCTGATGTCAGTCCTCAAGCGACAGCAACCGATGCAGAAATACTAAGCCTCTGGTATTCAGGCCGACCGAGGGCTACCCTGGCAGGGATAACCCAAATGTGTTGACTGCAACAGTGAAACAAGAAGAACATGTGTCCCCAACTGCTTCCAGAACAGTCCAGGCAACCCTTCAGGGGTGCTGAAAGATTTTATTGGAGAATACGGCTGAAAATCCTTAGTTTTGTGGACCTCCTTCGCTGCGAGGGAGGCATCTTCCATTGGAACATCCTCCTGCCTCTGAGGGAAGTTTCCACTCGCGAGTCCTGAAAATGACCTTGTGACTTTCATAACCACATCTTTCCATCTCCGCATGGACTCCTGGAAAAGGGATCTCTGCAGGGTAGAAAAAGTTGTTCACACAGCAGCAAGGCCTTTCCATCTTGCTCACTGTGGGAGAGTGTTTCTTTAACTGTAGGGCCAAACAAGGAAGATCCATCAAAGGGAGCACTGATGAAGACTTGAAGGGCTCGGCAAAATCACATAAGCGCATCCAGGCGTGTCCAACAGCTATGCCTGAACCTGCTGCCCATGAGGTATCTTCCGCTGCATGAGATCAACCTCATGGACATATTAGAAATGAACTGAAAGGTGGACAGCTGTAAAGATAGCTGTTTCAGCTTCTCCACAGACATGAACCTGCGAAGAAATTTGGAGAATTGTTTAATCACATCTCTCTGCAATCTACCGAAGTGTGCCAAATAATTCAGGAATCGAAGAGCAAATGTCACTGAGGCATAAGCTCACTTTCCAAATTTGTCCAACCCCTTGGACTCTCTGTTAGGGGGACTGAAGAAAAGCTCTGTTCTGCCAGCTATTTTTTTAGTCACAGCAGCCACAACCATGGCATCTACAGGAACTCCATTACTCCAATAAGATCGATCTTGGAACAAGCTCTGCAGTATCCGGTTTCTTCCATGCCGGTGAGACAGCAGATTTATACGGTCAACTTGGGGGGGGGGGTGACAGAGTTGGAACTGAAGGATTACAGGAACACTGCCTCCTCCTCTCCTCCTGGGAGGGGATACCCGAGGACCATCCACCTTCCTGGTTAAGGATCTCTAGAATGTCCCCAAAGGAGACCTCTTCTGGTAGAGACCTTGGGGTCCCCCTTTACAGAAGTGTCTTTGGTGAGAGATTCCTGAGGGGAATCTAAGTGTCTCCTTTTGCACAACCTCTTCTGGGGGACCTTGTCAGTGGAATGAGCTGGAGTGTCATCCAGAGAGAGTAGTTCCTTAAGAGAAACTGCCTGGATGCTCAAGTGGGCTGGCTGTCCTTCCAGGGATAGGCTGGTGATCACAACTCAAAGAAACAAGAGCAAACTGGACTCAGATGAGAGAAAGCCCTCCACACCACCTCAATGGTAGAAGGGCCAGAGAAGCTGAAGCCTTCCACACCAGAGCCGAAGCCCCAGATGCTGGCAAGCCCTAACTCTGCCTGGGTCCCTGCAGTGAGGGAGGACTCAGACCCAAGCGCTCCAGTGCTGCAGCTCTGAGGGGAAAGAACGGCTCCTATAACCTCAGTCATTCCCTCCCCCCCACCGAGACTGCACTGAAGCTTTGGCTCACAGACTCCTGCTTTATGGGGATCAGGGTCATATGAATCAAGGATGCTGTTGGGAGTTGAAGACATAGGTGCCTTTCAATCCAACACATTAACTCTCAGGAATCTCAGATCCTAGGGCTCTGAAATCATCGAACAGATCAGAGAAGGATAAATAAGGGAACGAGAAGCAGGTCGGAGGCTCACTGATCTGATGGCAGAAACAGCCAACACTACCTCCATCCAAATCTGAGTCCTAAGAAACTTCATCATCCTATCCACATCTGCTTTGGATTGGCTCCAGAAGGAATTGACAGTGGATGAGGGAAGTGACCGCCTCCTTGGTGTTTCTTGGAGAAAAGGTGAAGGGAGCAACTGGGAAATCTCAGGAGATAAAGTGATTGGTTTGTCAGAGATTTCTCTGTCTCTGCAGTCTAATCTGATCTTTTCACATTTTTGGCTGGAGGCTCTGAGGCCAGAGCTGGTTTTGGGGAATGGCTGGGAGACTATTATCTATTTTCCCTAGTATTAGGGGAAAACTGCTCTATCCTGGAAGGGGTTTGAGCCTCTGAAACATATTCAGCAGAAAAGGGAAATAACCTTTGCAAAACTAACTTGTGGCGATCACTCAAGGCCCTAGAGTTAAAAACAGCCCAAATGGTGCATGGATTTTCAAGTGAGCTACACCCAAACAGTACACACTCCCACTGGGCATCAGAATTAGGTATCTTGAGCCCATATGAAGTGCACTGTTTAAAACCCATAGGTTTTTCAGCCATTTAAAAAGACAGAAAGAAACATGGAGACAAAAATTTTTTGGTAGGGCAAAATAAAAAAGGGAACATCAACAATGATATGCAAGAAACATCAATCAAAGGCTAAGAAAGTGGAGAAAAAAGTTAAGAACCATTGATGGTATCGACCAGTACCCAAGGAAAAACGTAAGAAAAAAAAAGATTAATGCTAGAAACCCATAGACAAAGGGAAGAAGGGTGAGAGAAAAACTAAGATACGAATAACAATATGTGATTAAAAAGTACAGTTGTGTACCTACTATAAATGTAAATGCTCAAGTGTATTCACTGTTGCAGTCATTACAATTGGGTTATCCTGCTGGCAGGCTACCCGCAGTCGGCCTGAGTTCCAAAGTCTAGGTCCGGCGTCGGTTGCTGTCGCCTCCTCCCTGATGTCAGTGCGCCAAGGGTATTAAAGATGCAGCCGATGCCATTTTCTTCAGTTTTTCTTGCCCCAGATGTCAGGTGCCCCTAAAATGGTAGGCTCACTAATGCCAAAAAGTATGCATAACCAAAAAAAAAAAACACTTTTCCTTCATCTACAAGCAAATACACCACATAGGTTGCATAGAATAGAGTACAGATAAGTCCCAGCAGTGAAAAGGGGGATGGAGGGAGGATAACCTGGACTGCAACAGTGAATACACTCGAACATCTACATTTCCTGTAGGTATAAAACTGTACTATGTTCATAGTGTTTCACTGTTGCAGTCATTGAATCCCAAAGCTATGGTTGGGAGGCTGGTGCTAAATAGGATTAGGAGAGGCTATCAGGCCCTGCAGAACTGCAGTGGCAAAGCCTGCCCTGGATTTAGAAGAGAGAGTAAAGTGATAGTGCTTTGTAAAAATATGCACTGAACTCCAAGTTGCAGCCTCTAAGTTGTCTTTGGTTGGTACTCCTCTGAGGAAGGCTGCTGAAGTGGCTGCCGCTCTGGTGGAATGTGGTCTAATGCCCTTAGGCACTGATTTGCCATGCTGTGAATAGCAGAAACGAATGCAGTGGCCTAGCCACTTTGAAATAGTCTGCTTTGAGATAGGCTTTCCTTGTGATCCTGCAGATTATGCTACTAGACGTTGTTCAGTCTTTCTGAAAGCTTTGGTTCTGTCCAAGTAGAAGGGTAGCTGTCTGTGAATGTCCAAAGAATGCAGAAATCTCTCACCCTTATTCTGTGGGTTTGGGTAAAAGGTAGGCAAGTGAATTGTTTGGTTAAGGGCCACACTGGTCACTACCTTAGGCATAAATGTAGGGTTTGTCCTCAGAGAAACCCTGTCAGGATGGAAAATGATAAAAGGTTCCACAGTCATGAGTGCCTGTAACTCTGAGACTCGTCTAACAGAGGTTATTGCTAGGAGCAGAGCTGTTTTCCAGGATAAGAATTTTATATCAGCTGCAGAGGCTGGCTCGAAGGGAGGCAGTGTAAGTTTTTCCAAGACATAATTGAGGTCCCATGCAGGCATTGGTGCTCTCCTTGGGGGTCTTATGTTTTTGGCCCCTCTGAGGTACTGCCTTGGTAATGGATGAGAAAAAATAGGTGGTTCTGTATTGTAATGAGCTGAAATGGCAGAGGCATGAATTTTAATGGATGAAAAGGAAAGGCCTTTATATCCAGCATCTCAGTTAAGTATTGCAAAATCTGAGGATATTTGGAACAATCGTGTCAATACCTTGTGCCTGGTTCCAAGCACAGAATCTCTTCCATTTTTCTGCATAAGATTTTCGGGTGCTAGGCCTCCTGGCCTCCAAAATAACATCCATAACTGCTTTAGAAAGAGGTGTGTCTTGAATGGCTACATTATCCACCATGCTGCCAGGTTTAGGGTCCTGAGTTGGCTGTGCAGTATCTGACTGTCTTGTTGAGTCAGTAAGTGAGGAATTTGAGGTAGTGTCCAAGCTGAGCCTTGGGACAAGATCTTTAGGATTGGGTACCAATGCTGGCGGGGCCAGTCTGGGGAAATCAGAATCATTTTTGGCTTCTCTTGTCTGACCTTGAGGAATGCCTTGGTGAGGAGAGGCAGAGGAGGAAAGGCATATACCATTAGGTTTTTCCAGCTGAAAGACAGCATCCACTTTCCATGCTTGCTTGTGATAAGTCCTTGTGCAGAATCTTTGCAGTTGGCAATTGTGAGGAGAAGCAAATAGGTCTATGTCCGGGCATCCCCAATTCCTTGTTATCATGCTGAAGTCTTGTGGATCCAATTTCCACTCGTGGGGATCCATTAGGTTTCTGCTTAGTTCGTCTGCCAGAGTATTTATCCTTCCTGGCAGGAATTATGCTTGCAGATGTACTTGGTAAGTCAATGCTGTGTCCCACAAGTTCATGGCTAGTCTGCAGAGGGGGTAGGAATGTGTGCCCCCTTGCTTACTTATGTACCACATGACTGCGGTATTGTCCGTCTTTATCAGTAGTGGCCCTGGATGAAGTAGATCCTTGAAGGCTGTCAGGGCATTTTGAACTGCTAACATCTCTTTTTGATTAATGTGTAGATGCATTTGACTTGCGAACCATGTGCCATGAATACATCTTCCTGCCATATGGGCCCCCCAGGCATAATCCGATGCATCTGTTCTCAATGTCTGTCTGGCTGTGGGGTAAGGTGAATGGCGGTTCCGTGTTGTGTTGACAGGCTTTTGCCCACCATCGAAACTCCTGTTTCAGGCAGGGAATGAGGGTAATCATGGTTTCCAGGCTGTGGCAATGTTGAGTCCAAACACTTTCTAGACACCATTGAAGTTTCCTCATATGCAGTCTTGCATATGGAATTAGCAGAATGCAAGATGCCATGAAGCCCTAAGCCTGCAGAATTTTTCTTGCAGATAACTGGGTCTTTGTTGCCAACATTTTGAAATAAGAAGTCAGTTGTCTGTGTTTGTCTGGCATGAGATAAGCCATCTGGGCAGTTGCATTTAAGCTTGCACCCAGGAATATTATCTCTTGAGAGGGTACGAGTTTTGATTTATTTTCATTTACTGTGTACCCTAGGCCTGCTAGTAACATTTTTACAAACACCAGATGTTGTAGTAGAGTGTTCTTGTTCTCTGCTTGAATAAGGCAGTCCTCCAAGTAAGGATATATTTGGATTCCTCTTTGTCTGCAAAATGCAATTACTGGTGCCAGGCAATTTGTAAAGACCCTGGGCGCAGTAGATAAGCCAAAGGGCAGTGCAGAGAATTGGTAATGCATTGAGCCAGCTATAAATCTGAGGTATCTTCTGCATAATTGTCTGATTGGGACATGCAGGTATGCCTCTTTTAGGTCTGAAGTCACAAGCCAAGCCTTCTCGCCCAGCATAGGCAGAAGCTGCTGCAGAGTTAACATTTTGAATTTTGGAATGTCCAGGAATGTGTTCAGGATAGACAGGTCCAGTATTGGTCTCCAGGTTTTGTCCTTTCTGGGCACCAAGAATAGCTTTGAGTAAAATCCTTGTCCCTGCTCCTGCTGTGGTACTTGCTGAATGGCCCTCATGTCCATGAGGGATGAAACTTGTTTTTGTGCCTCTGCCCATTGATTGCGTGGCAGATCTGGCATACCGTTTGGCCTTGGCAGGGTGTGAAAATGGAACCTGTAGCCATGGGAAACGACATTTGAGACCCATTTGTCCTGAGTGATCATGTGCCAATTTTGAGCAAAAAATGCTAGTTTTCCCCCCAAGGGAGCTGCCAGAAGATAAGTGTTTGGTGCTGGCTGGGGAGAGTCATTGAGACTGTTTCCTGTATGGCAGTGATTTTTCTTCTCCGCTCTTGGGAGGTTGAAGCACCCCATTGTTTAGGCCTGTATGGGCTGTGATCTGCCTCTGGGGCGTCTGTATCTACTACTTTGTGGCCTGTCTCACACTGGAAAGGACCAATTCTTTGCAGGCCAGTTCCTGCTTAATCTGGGAGGCTGTACCGGCAAAAAATCCTTCACTGTTCGCATAGATTTAGCTTTGTCCTCCATTTTCTTCAAAACCTCTTCTGCTTTAACACCACAAAAGGTATCATGCTGTAATGGAGCATCTAATAACTTTGCTTTAACATGATCGGGCAGATTCTGTTCTTTTAACCAAGCATGTCTCCTAATGACAGAACCTGTAACAGCGGCCCTGCAAGAGGCCTCTAGAGAATCAAAACCACATTGCAAAGTATGCTTTCCTACTTGTTCAGCAGCATGCAATAAATCCTGCATTTCTTTGTTTTCTGCACATTCTGAATTTGTCAACATTTTTGTTTAAGCAGTGACATTAGATATTGCTGATATTTAAGCATATGGAATTGACAATTTAAAGCTCTTACAGCCAAGATAGCAGAAGTATAAATCGTTTTCCCCCATCTGTCCAGGGCCCTTGAATCCCTATCAGAGGGGTATAGGGTTTTTTGCAGTGGACGCCTTGACCCCTTTGGGACCCTGAGAGATAGTTTCTGGGTCTGCAGCAGAGTTTTTATAAAGAAATTTATGTGAATCAGGAACCCTGTAGTGTCTGTCTGGCTTAACAGGAGTTGGTGGCAAAGAGTCAGGAGACAGTCCGGACTCTGAAAATACATCTACAATGTCTAAAACAGGAGGAATAGCAAGGGGCCTGTGGTTCTGACCGACCGGCACTTGCGAACAGCTTCTGCTTCGGGCGCCACGCGGCAAGAAAGACTGAGGAAAATGGCGTCGGCTGATGCCTTTATACCCGAATAACTGCAGCTATGACGTCGGGTGAAGTGACACCAGCGAGCCAAACCCAGACTTTGGAATCCGGCCGACCGAAGGGCTGCCTGATGACAGGACAACCCATTTGTAAGGACTGCAGATGCATCCTTGAAGGACATCAGGAGGAATAGCAAGGGGCCTGTGCTGAGGTAATAAAAGTAAGTCTCTGAGCCTTTTCTTGGATTCTGAGTAATCTTGGCTCTCCCAGTGGAAATGCTCCCTCATAGTATGCAGGGTTTCCCCAAAAGAATAATCCTCAGGAGGAGAGGCTGAAGGAATAGATTCTTCGGCATCAGAATCCTCAGAGGGAGGAAGAGAATATTCCTGGTCAGAAGAGGAATCAGAAGAAATGGAAACCTGATCTGAAGATGCATATTGTATCTCTTGCTTAGGCCTCTTATCAGGAGGGGGATGGGAACCCCTGATCAAAGTAATTAGGTCTTCGGCCATTTTAAGCATCTGTTTTTTAGGCATGGAGGCCTGTCCAGGAGAATGCTGTACTTGTTTCTTTGTCTTTAGAACTGCTTTAGTCCTTGCCTTTGAAGCTGAAGTTGGTTACACATATAGATTAGTACTAAGCTAAGCTAACTGCCCTTGCAAGCCATTTTAAGCATAGCCAATTGTCCCTTGTGAGATTCAAACCCTGCACCTTGTGTTTGCAAGACAAACACCTTAACCATTAGGCCACCCTCCCAACCCAAATAAATTCCCACCGTCAGTCTCGAACCCAGGACCTCGGTAACACTAGCCTGTATGACCTACCACTAAGCCATGACTCTCATATAACTGTGTAGGCCTGAAAACACCCTCAAAAGCCGATGCCTGCTCAGCGGCTCCGGACCCATATCAGGGAATAGTTTCCGAGTGTCCAATACCTTGAGTTTCCAGCGGCCTAGTCGCCTCCACGTGGGAGTCGGAAGCGGCCTCTGGCTCTGAGGTAGCGGGCGTCAGGGGCTGCAAAAGCACCTCACTGAGAACCGGCGACAGGCCTAGCAGAAGCCTCGTCTGTTTTGGACCTCGGGTGCCTGTCCTTTTCTTTGCGCTTTTTATAAACTCCGGTAGTCGGTTGCTCCGATGGCATCATATAGTTAAATCTTCTGCCAAAATAATGAAATACAAAATCGTACCGACGCTTAATAGTGCGTTGGCCAAATCTAGCACAAAACAGACAACTAGCAACGTCGTGCTCAGGACCTAGGCAAGGAATACAGTAAGAATGAAAATCCTTATGGGGTATTTGCTTCCTACAAGACATACAATTAACTTTTTCTGACATCGGTCTGGAGCAAGAAAAAAGTTTCCCCAATGGGGTACTTAGCTTTAATGAAGACTTCAGATCTGAAATTCGAATCTGAAAATCTCAGGAGTCGGCCGACTGGCACTTGCCAACTGCTTTTGCTTCGTGCACTGCACGGCAAGAAAGACTTTAGAAAATGGTGTCGGCTGCATCTTTTATACCCCCTGGCGCACTGACGTCAGGGAGGAGGCGACAGCAACCGACGCCAGACCTAGACTTTGGAACTCAGGCCGACTGCGGGTAGCCTGCCAGTAGGATAACCAATTGCAATGACTGCAACAGTGAAACAAGATGAACATCAAGCATTTACACTCACAAATCGCAAGAAAAACAACCTATAAGCTCGACAGAGTGGGATCATGCCTGAAGAGAAGCTGCAAATGAGATCGGAGGTATTACAGGGTTCTGTGGCATTATGGATAAAGGGAGGAAATAGAGTTGGATCCGAGAGTCTAAGTAAATGCAGCTGAGCCGGATCAGAGACCCATCAGTTGAAGAATGAATGAAAATGACATCATCAGATAAAACATTCAATAGCACAAACTCGGTTACTTTCTTTTTTATAACATTGCTGAACCTACACAAAAGCACCTTTGTCCACTCAAAAAATATATTAAGAGGTATTTCATGCCACTGAATAATTTCTGATCTAAGAAGCTTGCTGAAACAGAGTAATAAAGTTTAGGAAATATGGTAAGTAGACCTTTTGAATAAGGAAAAGAAACTCTCTTACCATAATCTAAGACAAGTCGAAACCATACTGCAAAAAGTACAGTTTTGTACCTACCATAAATGTAGATGTCCGAACTGGATAGCATCTGCAGTCATAACAAATGGGTTGTCCTGTCGTCAGGCAGCCCTTCGGTCGGCCGGATTCCAAAGTCTGTGTCCGGCTTCGGCTGATGTCGCACTTCACCCGACGTCATCTCTGCTGGTCTTGGGGTATAAAGGCATCAGCCGACGCCATTTTCCTCAGTGTTTCTTGCCCCAGATGCCAGTTGCCCTCTTGGAAGGCTAAATTTTGGATAAATGCCAATGTTTCCAAAAAGGTAGAAGGCAAACACAAAAAATAAGCATGTATGTACATATATACAAACAAATACACCATAAGAGACTCCCCCCCCCAGCTAGCTATTAGGAGGGTAAATACCCTAGGAGTACCACAGAGGGGAAGGAGGGAGGGTAATACTGACTGCAGATGCTATCCAGTTCGGACATCTACATTTATGGTAGGTACAAAAAGTACAGTTTTGTACCTACCATAAATGTAGATGTCCGAACTGGATAGCATCTGCAGTCATCAACTGGGTTGTCCTGTCGTCAGGCAGCCCTGCAGTCGGCCGGATTCCAAAGTCCGGGTCCGGCTTCGGCTGATGTCGCACTTCACCCGACGTCATCTCTGCTGGACTCCAGGTATAAAGGCATCAGCCGACGCCATTTTCTTCAGTGTTTCTTGCCCCAGATGCCAGTTGCCCTTCCTGGAAGGCTAATTTTTGGATAAATGCCAATGTTTCCAAAAGGATAGAAGGCAAACTCAGAAAATAAGCATATATGTACATATATACAAACAAATACACCATAAAAGACTCCCCCCACTAGTTAGCTATTAGGAGGGTAAATACCCTAGGAGTACCACAGAGGGGAAGGAGGGAGGGTAATCCTGACTGCAGATGCTATCCAGTTCGGACATCTACATTTATGGTAGGTACAAAACTGTACTATGTCCTTCATGGATGCATCTGCAGTCATAACAACTGGGTAGAATACCATAGCCAACTAAGGGAGGAGGAAAAAAAAAATTTTGATTATGGTGTGGTTAGGATACCTTGCAGCACAGCAGTGGCAAACCCTGCTCGGGATCTGGAGTACAATGGTAAGTTATAATGCTTGGCAAATGTATGCACGGAGGTCCAAGTAGCCGCCTCAATAATGTCCTTGGTTGCCACACCTCGTAGGAAGGCTGTGGTAGTGGCTGTTGCCCTTGTAGAATGAGGCCTTATGTTCTGTGGAATTGGTTTTCCATGGAAGGAGTAACAGAACCGTATGCAATTTCCTATCCATTTGGAGATTGTCTGTTTGGAAATTGCTTTTCCTTCCCTTCCTGTTGCATAGGCTACAAAAAGCTGGTCAGTTTTTCTGCTACTTTTTGTTCTGTCCAGGTAGTAGCGTAACTGTCTATGGACATCCAAGGAATGCAGCATTCTTTCCCCTCTGTTTTGTGGGTTGGGAAAGAAGGTAGGTAGGTGGATTGCCTGGTTTAAAGACACTCTGGATATCACCTTAGGCATAAATGTAGGATTTGTCCTCATGGACACTATCTTGCTGGAAGATTAGGAAGGGCTGTACCACCATTAGGGCCTGAAGTTCAGAGACCCTCCTTGCTGAGGTTATTGCCAGTAGGAAAGCAGTTTTCCACGATAGATGCTGTAGGTCTGCTGTAGCTGCTGGTTCAAAAGGTGCGAGTGTCAATTTTTCTAGCACAAAGTTCAAATCCCAAGCTGGCAATGGTGGTTTCCTTGGAGGTTTTACATTCTTGATTCCTCTGAGGAACTGCCTGAGTAAAGGGTGTGAAAAGACAGGTGGATCAAAGCTGTATTCTGCTGAAATAGCTGATGCATGTATCTTGATGGAGGAATAGGACAGGCCTGTATGTAGAAGCTCTGCCAGATACTCCAGAATGTTAGCCATATCTATAACTGACACATCTTTTCCTCTTTCAGTGCTCCAAATGACAAACCTTTTCCATTTTCCTGCATAGTTCGTTCTTGTTGAAGGTCTGCGGCTTCAAGGATAATGTCTTTAACCCTTTGGGAAAGTTCTGGATTAGTTGCTGCTATGTGATGTTCCATGCAGTCAGTTGCAACGTTTTTAGGTTTGGATGTATGATGCTGTAGTTGTTCTGAGTTAACATCAAAGGCATCAGGGTATTGGCCACATGTTGTCCGAGACATGCTCCTCAGTAATGGGTACCAGTGTTGTCTTGGCCAGTTTGGAGCTATCAGGGTTATCCTTGGACGTTCCTCCTTGATTTTTAGTAATACCTTGTGTATCAAGGGAAGAGGTGGAAATGCATATGCTGTTAGACCTTTCCAGCTGAAGGAGGCGAATCCACTTTCCATGCAAGTGGGTGGAATGTCCTTGTGCAGAATTTTTGAGTTGGTGATTGAGAGGGAAGCGAATAGATCTATCTGCGGTCTTCCCCATTTCTTTGAGATGGTCTTGAAGATGTCCGGGTGTAGCATCCATTCGTGGGCATCCAATGTGGTTCTGCTCAATATGTCTGCTAGAGTATTGTCCTTTCCCGGTACAAATATTGCCTGTAACTGGATGTTGTAGCTGAGTGCCAGGTTCCAAAGCTCCAAAGTCATTCTGCATAGGGGTATGAATGAGTGCCTCCCTGCTTGTTGATGTACCACATGACTGTGGTGTTGTCTGTCCTTATCATCAAATGGCCCTCTTTTAGAAATGGTCTGAAATTTTGGATTGCCAGTTTTACTGCCAGCATTTCTTTTAGGATGATGTGCAGGTGGAGTTGATCCTGCGTCCACAATCCTTGTACGCATTTGTCCAGCATGTGCGCCCCCCATCCTAGGTCTGAGGCGTCTGTTGTGATGGTCTGGCTTGCTTGATAGCTGTGAAAGGGTAGGCCTGGGTTTGACTGGCATGCTTGTGCCCACCATAGGAACTCCTGTTTTAGGCATGGGATTAGTGGAATTTCTGCTTCTAGGCTGTGCCTGTGTTGGGACCATAAATTCCTTAGGTACCACTGTAGTTTTCTCATATGTAGTCTGGCATGTGGAACCAAGATTATGCATGATGCCATGTAGCCCAAGGCCTGCAGGACTTTTCTTGCTGTTAACTTGTTCTGTTTTGTTAGAGCCAAGAAGTAAAGGGAGTTCTTTTGTTTTTCTGCGGTTAGGAATGTCATTTGTTTTACAGTGTCCAATTCAGCCCAGGAATGTCCTTGTTTGGGATGGTATCAGCCTTGACTTTTGTAAATTGACTGTGTATCCCAGTGCTTGTAGCAAGTAAATGACCCTTTGTAAATCTGTTGTCAGCTTGCTTTTGTTGTCCCCTTGTAGCAGGCAGTCGTCCAGGTATGGATAAATTTGGATTCCCTGTAGTCTGCAGTGGCGATTACTGATGCCAGGCATTTTGTGAATACTCTGGGCGCAGTAGATAAGCCAAAGGGCAATGCTGAGAATTGATAATGCTCTGATCCTGCAAGAAATCTGAGGTATCTTCTGCAAATTGGTCGAATGGGGCGTGCAGGTATGCCTCCTTGAGATCTAGAGTTACCAGCCAACACTCCTTGCCCAGCATGGGAAGAAGTTGCTGTAGGGTCAGCATTTTGAATTTTGGGACAATGATGTATGTATTTAAGGTGGACAGGTCGAGAATAGGTCTCCAACTTTTTTCCTTTCTTGGAACTAGGAATAGTCTGGAGTAAAATCCTTTGCCTTGTTCTGTTATTGGCACTCTTTCCACAGCTCTCATCTTTGCTAATTGCATTATCTGCTGTAGAGCTTCTGTTTTTTTGATTTGGAGGCAGGTTTGGCATTCCTCTTTTGACTGGTAAAGTGTGAAAGTGGAACCGGTAACCTTGGTCTATGGTTTGCAAAATCCACTTGTCTTTTGTGATGTAGTGCCAGTTTTTTGAAAATAAGGTTAATTTTCCGCCTAATGGAGCTGCTATTTGTTCCCTGGTAGGCGGATGTAGAGTTAAGTCACTGTGATTGTGCTGTTGTAGTGGTAGTGGCTGAGTCTGTTCCTCTGTTATTACCTTGCCACTGTCGTCCTCTGTAGGCACCTCCTCTGGATTGGTTTCTGCCTCTGGAACGTCTATTCCTGCCCTTTGGGATCTTGTGGAGTCAGGAAAGGACCAATTTTGGCAGGCCAGTTCCTGCTAAACCTTGGGGCTGAACCTGCAAGAAATCTTTAACAGTTTGAACAGATTTTGCCTTTTCTTCCATTTTCTTCATTACCTGCTGGGCAGGTGTACCAAACAAACTGGTCTTATCCATAGGAGCATCTAATAACTTAGCTTTAACATGATCCGGTAAGACTTGTTCCTTCAGCCATGCATGTCTTCTTATCACTGTGCCAGTCATGGCTGATCTAAATGAAGCCTCCAGTGCATCATAGCCACATTTTAAGGAATGGTTACTAACCTGTTGTATGTTATTTACCATTTCTAATACATATTTCTTATCTAAAGAGTCATCAGAGGATAGTTTTTTAGTTAACTGATCAAGCATAAACTCTTGGTATTGTATCATGTGAAACTGACAGTTTAAAGCTCTAGCTGAGAGAGTAGCTGAGGTATAAACTTTTTTGCCCCATCTGTCTAAAGACATGGCTTCCCTTTCAGAAGGAATAGGTTTTTTTGCTGTGGTCGAGGCTACTGCCTTAGGCCCCTGGGATATAGTTTTGGGGTCTGCAAGTTGGGCCTTGTAAAGGTGATGATGCGTGTCTGGTACCCTGTAAAATCTGTCTGGTTTGGCAGGGGCAGGAGGTAAGGAATCTGGTGCAGAGCAGACATCATTAAAGGCATCGTCCACAACAGAGAGGACAGGAGGTATAGCTAAGGGCCTGTGTTGTGGAAGGTGCAGAAAAGTCCTAAGTCTTTTTCTGGAATCTGAGAAATCCTGTTGCTGCCATTGGAATTGTTCTCGCATGGCATGTAAGGTTTCCCCAAAGGAGAATTCTTCTGGTGGAGAAGCAGCTGGGATGGATTCTTCAGCATCTGAGTCTTCATAATTGGAGAAAGGAGCCTCTGGCTGGTCTGTAATACCTGAGTCATCCGCAGAATCATCAGAGGACACAGGCTCGGGGGGCTCTGCCCTAGGTCTCTTTTCTGGGGGCTGAGAGGCCCTGTCTGGGTGAGATTGAGATCCCCTGATTAAGGATATTAAATCTTCTGCCAGAGTAAGCATTTGTGAACTAGAAGTAGGCCTGGTTGAGGGGGGTTTAACAGGCACTGATTTAGTTGACTTGGCTGCTTTAGCCCTGGCAAAGGCCTTAATGGACATGGCTGCAGGAGGCCTAGCAGCACCACGTGCTGGGGTAGAGACATCCAAAGGGATGGTGTCTGATAATTCACTAGAAGCCACTGTAGTAGGTAAAAAGTCAGAGGCCGATTCAAGTAAGGTAGCAGGAACCTCAGAAGTAGTCAAAGATTCAGCTGTGCTTTGATCAATTTTCTCGGTTTCCGAAACCGAGACACTTTCGCGGTTTGCTTCACCATGGTTTCGGCGAAACCGTGGACCGCGAGTGTCGGTCTTTTCTTTGCGTTTCTTAGTAATTTGGGTAGTCGGAGGATCCGGCGGCATAATGTCATAAAATTCAGAACCGAAAAACTGTTCAGCAAACTCCGACCGGCCTAAGCGTTCGTCGGTTGAAAGAAGCACAGGCCGAACAGGCTGGTACCTCGTCGTCTGGGCCTAAACAAGGCAAACAGTAAGAGTGGAAATCTTTATGAGGTATTTGTTTCCCACAAGTTAAACAGTTATTGACTTTTTCTGACATCGGCTGAGGCAAGAAAGAGTCCCCAGCGGGTACTTAGCTTTAGAAGTCTTGAAGTAGTATTCGGTAGTAGAAATCTCTGGATCCGACCGACCGGCACTTGCGAACAGCTTTTGCTTGAGCCAGCGGCAAGAAAGACTGGGGAAAATGGCGTCGGCTGGTGCCTTTATACCCGGAGTCCAGCAGAGATGGCGTCGGGTGAAGTGCGACATCAGCGAAGCGGACCCGGACTTTGGAATCCGGCCGACTGCAGGGCTGCCTGACGACAGGACAACCCAGTTGTTATGACTGCAGATGCATCCATGAAGGACATCTGTACTATGTCCTTCATGGATGCATCTGCAGTCATAACAAATGGGTAGAATACCATAGCCAAACTAGGGGAGGAATAAAAATTATGGTGTAGTTAGGATCCCTTGCAGTACAGCAGTGGCAAACCCTGCTCGGGATCTAGAATATAGAGGTAAATTATAATGCTTGGCAAATGTATGCACGGAGGTCCAAGTAGCCGCCTCAATAATGTCCTTGGTTGCCACTCCTCGTAAGAAAGCTGTGGTAGTGGCTGTAGCCCTTGTAGAATGAGGTCTTATGTTCTGTGGAATTGGTTTTCCATGGTAGGAGTAACAGAATCTTATGCAATTTCCTATCCATTTGGAGATTGTCTGTTTGGAAATTGCTTTTCCTTCCCTTCCTGTTGCATAGGCTACAAAAAGCTGGTCAGTTTTCTGTTACTTTTGGTTCTGTCCAGGTAGTAGCGTAACTGTCTATGTACATCCAAGGTATGCAGCATTCTTTCACCTCTGTTTTGTGGATTGGGAAAGAAGGTAGGTAGGTGGATTGCCTGGTTTAAAGACACTCTGGATACCACCTTAGGCATAAATGTAGGATTAGTTCTCATGGACACCCTATCTTGATGGAAGATAAGGAAGGGTTGCACTGCCATTAAGGCCTGTAGTAGCGAAACCCTCCTTGCTGAGGTAATAGCCAGTAGGAAAGCAGTTTTCCATGACAGGTGTTGTAGATCTGCTGTTGCTGCTGGTTCAAACGGAGGGAGTGTCAACTTTTCTAGCACAAAGTTCAAGTCCCATGCTGGTAATGGTGGTTTCCTAGGAGGTTTTACATTCTTGATCCCTCTGAGGAACTGCCTGAGTAGAGGATGTGAAAAGACAGGAGGATCAAAGCTGTATTCTGCTGAAATAGCTGATGCATGTATCTTGATGGAGGAATAGGACAGGCCTGTATGTAGAAGCTCTGCCAAGTACTCCAGAATGTTAGCAATATCTATGTTCGACACATCTTTTCCTCTTTCAGTACTCCAAATGACAAACCTTTTCCATTTTCCTGCATAGTTCCTTCTTGTTGAAGGTCTGTGGGCTTCAAGGATAATGTCTTTAACCCTTTGGGAAAGGTCTGGGTTAGTTGCTGCTATGTGATGTTCCAGGCAGTCAGTTGCAAGGTTTTAGGTTTGGATGCATGATGTTGTAGTTGTTCTGAGTTAACATCAAAGGCATCAGGGTATTGACCACATTTTCTCGAGACATGCTCCTCAGCAATGGGTACCAGTGTTGTCTTGGCCAGTTCGAGCTATCAGAATTATCCTTGGGCGTTCCTCTTTGATTTTCAGTAGTACCTTGTGCATCAAGGGAAGAGGTGGAAATGCATATGCTGTCAGGCCTTTCCAGCTGAAGGATAGAGAGTCCACCTTCCATGCAAGTGGGTGGAATGTCCTTGTGCAGAATTTTTGAGCTGGTGATTGAGTGGGGAAGCGAATAGATCTATTTGTGGCATTCCCCATTTCTTTGTGATGGCCTTGAAGATGTCGGGTGTAGCATCCATTCGTGAGCATCCGAGGTGGTTCTGCTTAAAATGTCTGCTAGGGTGTTCTCTTTTCGGTACAAATATTGCCTGTAACTCGATGTTCTAGCTGAGAGCCAGATTCCAAAGGTCCAAAGTCATTCTGCATAGGGGCTATGAATGAGTGCCTCCCTGTTTGTTGATGTACCACATGACTGTGGTGTTGTCTGTCCTTATCATCAAATGGCCTTCTTTGAGGAATGGTCTGAATTTTTGGATTGCCAGTTTTACTGCCAGCATTTCTTTTTGGTTTATGTGTAGGTGCAGCTGGTCCTGAGTCCACAGTCCTTACGCATTTGTCCAGCATGTGCGCCCCCCATCCTAGGTCTGAGGCATCCGTTGTGATGGTTTGGCTTGCTCGAAAGCTGTGGAAGGGTAAGCCTGGGTGTGACTGGCATGCTTGAGCCCACCATAGGAACTCCTGTTTTAGGCATGGGATTAGTGGTATTTCTGTTTCTATGCTGTGCCTGTGTTGAGACCATAAATTCTTTAGGTACCACTGTAGCTTTCTCATATGCAGTCTGGCATGTGGGACCAAGATTATGCATGATGCCATGAAGCCCAAGGCCTGCAGAACTTTTCTTGCTGTTAGTTTGTTCTGCTTTGTTAATGCCAAGTAAAGAGGGAGCTCTTTTTGTTTTTCTGCAGTTAGGAATGCCATTTGTTTTACTGTGTCCAATTCCGCGCCCAAGAATGTTCTTGTTTGGGATGGTATCAGCCTTGACTTTTGTAAATTGACTGTGTATCCCAGGGCTTGTAGCAAGTAAATGACCCTTTGTAAATCTGTTGTCAGCTTGCTTTTGTTGTCCGCTTGTAACAGGCAGTCGTCCAGGTATGGATAAATTTGGATTCCCTGTAGTCTGCAGTGAGCGATTACTGATGCCAGGCATTTTGTGAATACTCTGGGCAGTAGATAAGCCAAAGGGCAATGCTGAGAATTGATAATGCTCTGATCCTGCAAGAAATCTGAGGTATCTTCTGCAATTTGGTCGAATGGGGCGTGCAGGTATGCCTCCTTGAGATCTAGAGTTACCAGCCAACACTCCTTGCCCAGCATGGGAAGAAGTTGCTGTAGGGTCAGCATTTTGAATTTTGGGACAATGATGTGTGTGTTTAAGATGGACAGGTCGAGAATAGGTCTCCAGCTTTTCTCTTTCTTGGCACTAGGAAGAGTCTGGAGTAGAATCCTTTGCCCTGTTCTGTTATTGGTACTCTTTCCACAGCTCTCATCTTTGTTAATTCCGCTATCTGCTGCAGAGCTTCTATTTTTGATTTGGAGGCAGGTTTGGCATTCCTCTTTTACTGGTAAGGTGTGGAAGTGGAACCCGGTAGCCTTGGTCTATGGTTTGCAAAATCCACTTGTCTTTTGTGATATAGTGCCAATTTTTGAAAATAAGGCTAACTTTCCGCCTAATGGTGCTGCTATTTGCTCCCTGGTAGGCGGAGTCAGAGCCAAGTCACTGTGATTGTCCTGTTGCAGTGGCAGTGGTTGTGTCTGTGCCTCGGTTATTGCCTTGCCACTGTCGTCCTCTGTAGGCACCTCCTCTGGATTGATTTCTGCCCCTAGGCGTCTATTCCTGCCCCTTTGGGATCTTGTGGAGTCAGGAAAGGACCAATTTTGGCAGGCCAGTTCCTGCTAAACCTTGGGGCTGAACCTGTAAGAAATCTTTAACTGTTTGTACAGATTTTGCCTTTTCTTCCATTTTCTTCATTACCTGCTGGGCAGGTTCCCAAATAGACTGGCCTTATCCATAGGAGCATCTAATAGCTTTGCTTTAACATGATCCGTAAGACCTGTTCTTTCAACCATGCATGCCTTCTTATCACTGTGCCAGTCATGGCTGATCTAAATGAAGCCTCCAGTGCATCATAGCCACATTTTAAGGAATGGTTACTAACCTGTTGGATGTTATTCACCATTTCTAATACATATTTCTTATCTAAAGATTCATCAGAGGACAGTTTTTAGTTAACTGATCAAGCATAAACTCTTGGTATTGGATCATGTGAAACTGACAGTTTAAAGCTCTAGCTGAGAGAGTAGCAGAGGTGTAAACTTTTTTTCCCCATCTCTCTAAGGATCTGGATTCCCTTTCAGAGGGAATAGGGTTTTTTGCTGTGGTCGAGGCTACTGCCTTAGGCCCCTGGGATATAGTTTCTGGGTCTGCAAGTGGGGCCTTGTATAGGTGGTGATGAGTGTCTGGCACCCTGTAAAATCTATCTGGTTTGGCAGGGGCTGGAGGTAAAGAATCAGGTGCAGTGCAGACATCATTAAATGCATCGTCCACAACAGGCAGAACAGGAGGTATAGCTAAGGGCCTATGTTGTGGCAAGTGCAGAAAAGTCCTAAGCCTTTTTCTTGAATCTGAGAAATCTTGTCCCTGCCATTGGAATTGTTCTCTCATGGCATGTAAGGTTTCCCCAAAGGAAAATTCCTCTGGTGGAGAGGCAGCTGGAATGGATTCTTCAGCATCGGAATCTTCATAAGTGGAAAAAGGAGCCTCTGGCTGGTCTGTAATGTCTGAGTCATCCGCAGAATCGTCAGAGGACACTGGCTCGGGGCTCTGCTCTAGGTCTCTTTTCTGGGGCTGAGAGGCCCTGTCTGGGTGAGATTGGGATCCCCTAATTAAGGATATTAAATCTTCTGCCAGAGTAAGCATTTGTGAACTAGAAGTGGGCCTGTGAGAGGGGTTTAACAGGCACTGATTTAGCAGATTTGGCTGCTTTAGCCCTGGCAAAGGCCTTAATAGACATGGCTGCAGGAGGCCTAGCAGCACCACGTGCTGGGGTAGAGACATCCAAAGGGATGGTGTCTGATAAATCACTAGGAACCACAGTTGTAGGCAAAATTTCTGAGGCCGATTCAGGTAAGGTAGCAGGAGCCTCAGTAGTAGTCATGGATTCGCTGAAAATTGACCAGTTTTCGGTTTTCGGCGAAACAGAGACACTCATGCTTTGCTTAACCGTGGTTTCGGCGAAACCGCGGACCGCGAGTGTCGGTCTTTTTCTTTGCGTTTTTTAACAATTTGGGTAGTCGGTGGATCCGATGGCATAATGTACGCAAAATCTGAGCCGAAAAACTGTTCAGCAAACTCCGACCGACGCCTAAGCGTTAGTCGGTTGAAGGAAGCACAGGCCGAACAGGCTGCTACGTCGTGGTCTGGGCCTAAGCAAGGCAAACAGTAAGAGTGGAAATCTTTATGAGGTATTTGTTTCCCACAAGTTAAACAATTATTGACTTTTTCTGACATCGGCTGAGGCAAGAAAGAGTCCCCAACGGGGTACTTAGCTTTTTAGAAGTCTTCGAAGTAGTATTCGGTAGTAGTAATCTCTGGATCTGACCGACCGGCACTTGCGAACAGCTTCTGCTTGGCCACGGCAAGAAAGACTGAGGAAAATGGCGTCGGCTGATGCCTTTATACCCGAAGACCAGCAGAGATGACGTCGGGTGAAGTGCGACATCAGCCGAAGCCGGACCCAGACTTTGGAATCCGGCCGACCGAAGGGCTGCCTGACGACAGGACAACCCATTTGTTATGACTGCAGATGCATCCATGAAGGACATCTGCTTATATAAAATAATCTTCTTGCCCTGGGGCTCATAAACCTTTCTAGAAATCTCGCTACATGAGTCATAAGCAATGAAGAGCCAACAATCCATGATCAAGCTCCCTTTCAACTTTCTGCTATAAAAGCCTGTGTTTGCACGCCATGCAGCATGCCACTAAGCTAGGGTAAACAATTACCGGTGCTAGAAAGTCTGCTCTTCAATTTTTACCTTGGATCTTGCTAGTTCTCCTCTCTTGTATTTAACTAGCTTATTCGCCTAGCACTTCATCTGGCTTCTTGAAGCAATTATTGCAGCAAAGAAGTGCTAACAGCACTAAACGTCCTATAAGTAAACAGTTCCAGTACTTAACAACCATCCCTCCTGGCATGTCTAAAGGTCAGTTCCCTGTGCTTTCTCCTATTAACCTGGTGAACTTGGCATTCTGAGGCAGTCTGCCTCATATACACAGACAACCCTCTCCTGTTACCTCCCAACACTCAGACTTGTGAGAGATGCACTTGTATATCCAAACTGGAAGACATGCACTCTCCAGTCAAGACCAGAATAACTGGTCAAGAGAAGGTCAACATCTGTACCACACCACATGGAACATATAGCTCTGCAGAACACCCACCAACACAGCTCTCACATAACACAAACCACACACCCACCTTTGCGGAGGCTCTCAATAGAAATCTACCCAAACAGCAGAGACCTCCAAATCATAAACGCACTCGACCACCACAACACAGCACAAATAAGACACACAGCTCACCTACACAGTGTGCCCCCCTCCACCTAAGCCCCTAAAGCAAAACAGTTTGCCCAATACACTAATCATAGATGACTCGATAGTGAGGCACACTGATGTCCCACTTACTAGGTTGACTAAGGAGAAGGTAACAGTCAGTTGTCTGTCAGGTGCCAGGATCCGACAACACAGACACTCAGGTCACTCCACAAGTACAAGTACGACTGTCACTGTCCATGTGGATGTGAATGACCTGAAATGCACCTCTCTGGACTACATGAAGAGAGATATGGAGGAGCTCTCAGATTAGGTGGCCCAAGCAGGTATGACCCTAGCCCTGAGCAGCATCTTACCATCACCCAGAATGATACCGCAGTACAAGCAGAAAATGATGGACTTCAACAATTGGCTAAGTTTCTGATGTCATTCTAAGGGGAACCAGTATCTGTCTGCTTGGCATGACATGATTGACAGACCTCGATCCTTTATCAGAGATGGCCTGCATCTGTCACCCCTAGGTTTCTGGATACTGGCTAAGGTTCTTGCCACCCCTATAGTGCTTTTTTAGGCGGTGTTCCAAAGACCAAATTACCACCTTAACAGCTATAAATAAATGCAATCTGAGGGTCATACTGCTCAACGCTAGAAGTCAATCTCAAGATGGACTCACTCGAAGCACTCCTCAAAATGGAGAACATTGATATTTGCGCTGTAACTGAGACCTGGTATAAAGCAGCTTAACACACCCCTGCGCTACCAGGCTACAACTCATTCCATACCTTTCAGCCCTAGATCATGGACTGAAGCTCCAAAGGTGGTGGTGTCTCCATATTCATAAAGGATATGCACACCTCTAGACTAGTAGCCCAGCATAACGTATCAGAGATACTTCAGGTACAACAGTGAGTAAGACAGTGATTCAGGACGTAGCCTGCTATAGGTCCCCAACCATGTCCCAAGACACTCACTTCACGTTCCTACACACACTGGAAACTATTAAGGTCCAACCCAGCACACTCATACTGGGTGACTTCAACTATCCCTCCATCAACTGGGAAAACTACTCATGCACCAATACACTTGCCCAACGCTTCCTGGAATTCATTAATTCCAGTGCGCTGGACCAGTTCATTCTTACATCTACTAGAGGAAACAACATCCTTGAACTATTACTAACATGGGCAACTGTTGTTCAACACCAATAGTCAATTCCTCTTTGGTTAGATCCAACCACAAATTACCATGGAAATCCACATCTCACCCACACCCACAAGCAAAGGTAACCACCATGAAAAACATCTCCAAAGCTGACTTCGGGCTCCTAAAAACAGAGGTGGCCAACATCATGGCATCCATGCAAATGGAAAATAGGTGCATGACCACCAAATCATACACCAATGCATAGTACGAACACGTACATAAATGCGTGCACTAGCCATACCCAACAGAACCAAGACGCTCTCCTCCAAAAAAAGGAAGCCAATCTGGTGGTTCCCTGCCATTAACAAACTCTACAACAGAAGGAAGAAACTGTTCAGGAAAAAGGTGAATTCCCAAGACTGGGAAAACTCCCTTATTAGCCAAAGCAAAAAGTTGAGATCCCTCATCAAAACCTCTAAAGCTAGCTATGAAGGCAGAATTGCGGCAGACACTAGGAACAACCACAAAGCCTTCTACAGTTATATCAAGAATCTCCACAGCAATACCCAGATTTGCTCTGAGTTATGGTACAATGGTACCTCCTATACAGAGCCAACATACTAGCCAAGATTCAGTGCCAACTTTACCCCCCCAAAGGACCAATCACAATACCGAAAGAATGCCAGGCACCCAACATTACTGCAGCACAAGTTAAAGCTGCATTGTCCAAGGCCAAGAATACAGCTTCCATGGGACCCGACAATACCCCTGGCTGTGCTCTACATGAACTACAAAGTGAACTGGCACCACACCTGTGCGCCCTGTTCAATCACAGCCTCACCTCAGGCTTTGTCCCTACAGAATATCGCACTGCTACACTCATCCCTTCCATAAAGGGGGAGCGACTACAGACCGTGGGAATTATCACTCCATTAGCCTGACTCATCTGATATGAAGGCTATGGACCTAATTAAGAAATATATAGGGGAATCTCCAAACTCTAGATCCCATGCAATTTGATTTTGTGAAGGGTAGATCATGCCTGCTCAACCTGGTTGACTTATTTGAGTCGGTCACTAGAACTGTGGATGAGGGCAAGGCAGTTCATACAGCCTACCTCGATCTGGCCAAGGGCTTTGATACCATTCCCCACTCAAGAATTACAGACAGACTCACCAAACTAGGCATCAACCCCTGTATCACTAGGTGGGTTGCAAACTGGCTCACAGATAGAACCCACAGTGTGAAAGTAGCAGACTCCAAGTCAGACTACCAACCATTTATGACTGGAGTCCTACAGAAATCAGTCCTGGGTCCTCTCCTGTTTGGCATCTACTCCTTAGACGTTCAGGCCAACACGGAAGGACTCTTGCTGACCAAGTTCACCAATGATTGCAAGCTGGGAGCCATTATTAACTCCCCAAATGATGTAGACATCCTACAGAAAGGCCTCACTGAGACCAACGACTGGTGTCGAAACAATGGCCTTAAGCTTAATGCCAAAAAATGCGTAGTCATTCCCTTTGGGAAAAACTCCATTCCCACTAATTACTACATTGATGGTAGCCTACGGAACACTGAGGTGTTAGAGATCTGGGGACACAGGTTGACAGCAACCTCTCCTTCAATCACCACACTGTCACTGTGCCCAGAAAGCCCTCTGTGGCACATCTCATTACCAAGGGTTTTGCACCTAGGTAGAAAGAGGTCATCATCTTTCTCTACTCTTCTCTCATTAGACCAATCGAGTATAATGCCCCATTTGGTATGTACCTCACTAAACACCTGCAACAGCTAGAAAGGCCACAAAAGTACCTCACAAAGAGGATCCTAGGCCTTAAACACATGCCCTACACGGACAGACTCCAAAAACTCCAGATTTTCTCTCATATCGTCTATTAAGAGGCAATTACTGCTTGACTTACAAAGCCATGTCTAACCCAGCCCTGTAAGAAATTTTACGCCTAAAGAAATCCCAAATCCCTCCGCACCACATGCCCCAAGGACCTCAACCTCATTACCACAATCAACAGAACATGCTGGAGGGACAGGTTCAAAACCCAGAGACTGCCCATACTCTGGAATAGACTTCCCATACAAGTCGAGCACAGCATCTCACTGGCCCTTTTCAAGAGAAATCTTGATGAGTGGATGGGAAAAGTACAGTTTTGTACCTACCATAAATGTAGATGTTCGAGTGTTCACCCAACTGCAGTCATTACACTTGGGTTATCCTGTCGTCAGGCGGTCCCGCAGTCAGCCGGATTTCCAAAGTCTTGGTCCGACGTCGGTTGCTGTCGCCTCATCCCTGACGCCAGCGCGCCAGGGGTACATATAATGCAACCAATGCCATTTTCTTCAGTTTTTCTTGCCCCAGTTGTCAGGTGCCCCCAAAAAGGTGATCCAAATTAGTAACAAAAGGTGTGAACACTGTACAAACACAAAATCCCTTCAGCTATAAGCAAATACATCAGAAAGGCATAGCAAAGATTTAGCCAGTAGATCAGAGGGGTTGGAGGGAGGGTAACCTGGACTGCAGCAGGGTGAACACTCGAACATCTACATTTATGGTAGGTACAAAACTGTACTATGTTCATCGTGTTACCCTGCTGCAGTCATCACACTTGGGTTGAGTCCCAAAGCTAAGGTAGGATGGAGGCAATAAGGCCCTGCAGAACTGCAGTGGCAAAGCCTGCCCTGGACTTAGAATAAAGAGGTAAGTGATAGTGTTTGGTGAAGGTGTGTACAGAACTCCAAGTTGCAGCTTCTAAAATTTCCTTGGTAGGAACCCCCCTGAGAAAGGCTGTAGAGGTAGCTGTTGCCCTGGTAGAGTGGGATCTAATGGTAGGAGGAACTGGTTTCCCATGATGGGTATAGCAGAATCGTATGCAATGGCCTATCCATTTAGAAATGGTTTGCTTTGATATGGTCCTCCCTTGAGAAGCTGTAGCATAGGAAACAAAGAGCTTGTCAGTTTTTCTGAAAGCCTTAGTTTTATCCAAGTAGTAATGAAGCTGCCTGTGAATGTCCAAGGAATGCAAGAGTCTCTCACCTTTGTTCTGTGGATTGGGGAAGAAAGTGGGTAGGTGGATGGTTTGATTTAAAGCTACACTGGAAACCACCTTAGGCATGAAGGAAGGATTAGTTCGTAGAGAAACTCTGTCTTGATGAAAAATGAGGAAAGGTTCCACTGCCATAAGTGCCTGTAATTCTGAGACTCTCCTAGCAGAAGTTATTGCCAGGAGCAGGGCAGTCTTCCAGGATAGGAACTGAGGTCTGCAGAAAAAGCTGGTTCAAAGGGAGGTAGCGTTAGTTTTTCCAGAACAAAGTTGAGGTCCCATGTTGGTGTAGGGGCTCTTCTAGGTGGTCTAATGTTTTTTGCCCCTCTGAGGAACTGCCTTAGAAGAGGATTTGAAAACAAAGGTGGATTTGTGTCGTAGTGAGCTGAAATAGCTGAAGCACGGATTTTAATAGAGGAGAAGGAAAGCCCTTTATGCAACATCTCAGCTAAATACTGCAGAATGTGAGGCATATGAGGCTGAGTTGGGTCTTGGCCTTTAGCTTGGTTCCAAGCATAAAACCTTTTCCATTTGTCCGAGTAAGCCTTCCTGGTGCTTGGCCTCCTGGCCTCTAGAATAATATGCAGTACTGCTTGTGAAAGAGGGTGGTGGGATGCTTAATTGATTTGCCATGCAGCCAGGTTTAAGGTTTTGATCTGGCTGTGTAGAATCTGCTTGTCTTGCTGCGTGAGCAAATGAGGTTTTTGAGGCAATATCCATGGTGGGCTGTGAGCCATATTCTTCAATAGTGGGTACCAGTGCTGGCGTGGCCAGTCTGGGGCTATGAGAATCAGTCGAGGTTTCTCCTTTTTGACCTTCAAAAGAACCTTTGTGAGAAGAGGTAATGGAGGTAAGGCAAATGCTATCAGGTTTTTCCAACTGAAGGAGAGAGCGTCCACTTTCCAAGCTTGATGGTGGAATGTCCTTGTACAAAATTTTGTCAGCTGGTAATTTTGAGGACTGGCAAACAGGTCTATATTTGGTAGCACCCATCTTTGAGTTATCATTGTAAATATTTGTGGGTCTAGCTTCCACTCGTGGGGATCTTTGATGTTTCTGCTTAGGTAGTCTGCCAAAGTGTTTTTCTGTCCTGGCAGGAATTGAGCTTGTAACTGGACTTGGTAGGCCAGAGCTGTGTTCCATAAGATTACTGCTTGCCTGCAAAGAGTGTAGGAATGTGTGTCCCCTTGTTTATGTACCACATTACTGTGGTGTTGTCCGTCTTTATTGCAAGTTGCCCTGGCTGTAGCATATCCTTGAAGGCCGTCAGAGCTTTCTGTACAGCTAGCATCTCTTTTTGGTTTATGTGCAGTTTTCTTTGTTCTGCAGTCCATAGGCCTTGAATGCATTGCCCTGCCATGTGTGCCCCCCAGGCATAGTCTGAAGCATCTGTTGTGATATGCCTGGGTGGGGGCAAGGTGAAAGGCTGACCCTTGTTGAGGTGACATGCCTGTGCCCACCATAGAAATTCCTGTTGAAGGCAGGGAATGAGAGATATCATTGTGTCCAAGCTGTGGCTGTGTTGAGACCATACGCTTTTTAGGTACCACTGTAATTTCCTCATATGCAGTTTTGCAAATGGTATTATCAGAATGCAAGATGCCATGAAGCCCAAAGCCTGCAGAATTTTTCTTGCAGTTAATTGGGGTCTTTGTTGTCATTGTCTTGAAATATTGAGTCAGTTGTAATTGCTTGTCTGGTGTAAGATAAGCCTTCTGAGCCATTGTGTCCAAGCTGGCACCCAGGAATGTCATTTTTTGTGAGGGTACTAGTTTTGACTTCTTTTCTTTTACTGTGTACCCCAGACAATTTAGTAGATGCTTCACAAAAGCCAGATGTTGTAAGAGAATGTCTTTTCTTTCTGCTTGGATGAGGCAGTCGTCCAGATATGGATATATTTGAATTCCTCTTTGTCTGCAGTATGCAATTACTGGTGCCAGGCATTTTGTGAATACTCTGGGCACAGTAGATAAGCCAAAGGGCAGTGCAGAGAATTGATAATGGGTTGAACCTGCAATGAAACGGAGGTATCTTCTGCAATGTTGTCTAATAGGAACATGCAGGTATGCCTCCTTGAGGTCCAACGTTACCAGCCATGCTTCCTTGCCCAACATGGGAAGTAGCTGCTGTAGTGTTAGCATCTTGAATTTGGGAACCTGTGTTTAGAATTGAAAGGTCCAGAATTGGTCTCCAAGCATTTTCTTTTCTGGGTACTAGGAAGAGTCTTGAGTAAAATCCTTGGCCTTGCTCTTGAGTTGGTACCCTTTGAATGGCTCTCACGGCCATGAGAGCTGTGATTTGTTTTTGAGCCTCTGCCCTTTGTTTTTGTGGCAGGTTTGGCATTCCTCTTTTTATTGGGCAAGGTGTGAAAGTGGAATCTGTATCCTCGTAAAATTATGTCTAGGACCCATTTGTCCTTTGTGACCATGTGCCAGTTGTCTGCAAATAGTGCTAGTTTTCCCCCCCAAGGGGGCTGACAAAAGAGCTTTGTTTGGCCAGCTGAGGTACAAGTCATTGAGTTTAACTTCTGGTGGGTTGAGACCTGTCTTCTCATCCCTTCTGGGTCGGAGTGCCCCATTGGCGAGGCTTATACTGAGCTTGTGGTTGTCCTCTGCCTCTTGGGCGCCTGTATTTGCCCCTTCTGAGGCCTGTCAGTGGCTGGAAAGGACCAATTCTTTGTTGGCCAGTTTCTGCTGAAGCGAGGGGGTTGTACTTGTAGGAAATCTTTGACTGTCTGCATTGATTTCGCCTTATCTTCCATTTTCTTTAAAACTTCTTCTGCTTTAACACCAAAAAGAACATCGTGCTGTAAGGGAGCATCTAGTAGTTTTGCTTTAACATGATCAGGCAGACTTTGTTCTTTTAACCAGGCATGCCTACGTATAACTGATCCAGTGACAGCTGCTCTGCAGGAGGCCTCTAAAGAATCAAACCCACATTGTAAGGTATGTTTGCCCACCTGCTCGGTGGCGTGCAACAAATCCTGTACTCTTCATTTCAGATTGTTGAGGTAAGGTGGTTATCTTTTGTTTTAACTGAGAGATCAGAAATTGCTGATACTTAAGCATATGAAATTGACAGTTTAGTGCTCTCATAGCTAAAGTGGCTGAGGTGTAAACCTTTTTCCCCATCTGTCTAGTGCTCTTGAATCCCTTTCAGAAGGTACTGGATTTTTAGCCATGGAAGCCTTAGCCCCCTTGGGACCCTGGGAGATAGTCTCTGGGTCAGCTACTGGGCTTTTGTAAAGGAATTTGTGGGAATCAGGTACTCTGTAGTATCTGTCAGGCTTGGCTGGGGCAGGGGGAAGAGTGTCAGGGTTGAAAATGGATTCTAAGTAGACATCATCCACAATGTCCAAAACAGGAGGGATGGCTAGAAGTCTGTGTTGGTGGAGTAAAAGAAACTCTGAGCCTTTTCTTGGAATCAGAGTAATCCTGACCTTCCCAGTGAAAATGTTCCCTCATAGTGTGTAAAGTTTCCCCAAAAGAGTAATCTTCTGGAGGGGAAGCTGAGGGGAATAGAGTCCTCAGCATCAGAATCTTCATAAGGAGAGAAGGAATAGACTTGGTCCTCAGAGGAATCCGAAGAAAGAGACAGTTGTTCAGAGGAAGCAGACTCTTTCTCTTGTCTAGGCCTTTTGTCAGGAAGAGGCTGTGAACCCCTGATACGAGAAATCAAATCTTCAGCCATTTTGAGCATCTGTTTCTTAGGCACAGGGCCATGAACAGGAGACTGAAGTGAAGCCTTTTTCGATTTAGAAGGAGTCTTCGACTTGGAAAACGTTTTGACTGTAAGAGTCGGTCTGAAAACGCCTTCAGAAACCGATGGCGTTTCCGAAGTACCGACGTCCTTGGAAGGTAAATCGTCAGAAGGGCCTGAAGTAAAAGGCTGCGTCGGCCTAGTACATTCCGTCAAAATATCTGTAGCGGTCTCGGGTTCCAGAACTGTGGTAGTCAGAGGCTGCGTCGGAGCCTCACTGATAACCGGAGACCGGATCAACAGAGGCCTCGGAATCGGGCTTAGGCCTGGGCTGTTTGTCCTTGTCCCCGCGCTTTTTGTGCACACCGGTAGTCGGTAGCTCCGACGGCATGTTATAGTTAAATTTTCTACCAAAAAAAGTGTCATGCAAAATCAATTCGTCTTTTAATAGTACGTTTATTAAATCTGGCACAAAAACAACAAGTGACGTTGTGATCAAGGCCTAGGCAAGGTATGCAATAAGAATGAAAATCCTTACGAGGTATTTGCTTCCCACAAGAAATACAATTGTTAACTTTTTCTGACATCGGTCTGAGGCAAGAAAAGTTTCCCCAACGGGGTACTTAGCTTTATAGAAGACTTCGGTCTGAAATTCGAACTCGAAAATTTCAGGAGTCGGCCGACCGGCACTTGCGAACTGCTTCGGGCATCGCACACCAAGAAAGACTGAAGAAAATGGCATTGGTTGCATTATATGTACCCCTGGCTCGCTGACGTCAGGGATGAGGCGACAGCAACCGACGTCGGACCAAGACTTTGGAAATCCAGCCGACTGCGGGACCGCCTGACGACAGGATAACCCAAGTGTGATGACTGCAGCAGGGTAACACGATGAACATCAGAAAGTTTACCCTGGAGATCACTCCCGTGGCTGTACTTGATAGAGGCACCGGAAACTAATGGCGACGTGATGCCAGGGCACTTCTATGGGCCAGGCTTGTAAAGGCTCCAGGGTTGTTGGCCTAGTACACACCTATGAACTAAATAATGTCAGAATAAGCTCTTCTTTTTCTAAACCCCTAACATTGACAGTAACCAAATGAACTCAACCAATCCTAGTATCCTCACTATGTAATGTCGATAACCTTTTTTTAAAGGAATTGTATCAAAGGTACACAAAGGGCAATGAGATCCAACAGATTTGGGAGGACTCTTTGCATGAAGACAGTAGCAGAAATGGATGCAATGAGAGATCCACTTAGAAATGGTCTGTTTGGTAATGGACTACCCCTCTGCCCCATGAGGAAAGGAAACCAGAAGCTGGTCGGATTTCCTGACTGATTTGGTCCTATCCAGGTAATCTCTCAATTCTCTGCACGTCAAGTGTAAGCAAAATTCTTTCCCCTTTATTTTGGGGGTTGGGAAAGGTGGTAAGGAGATGGATGGCCAGGTTGAGAGTAATCTCTGAGACCACTTTGGCATAAAGGAGGGGTTGGTCCTGAGAGGCACCCTCTCAGCATGGATAATAATGAATGGCTGAGTGGCAATAAGGGCCTGGAGTTCAGAAACTCTCCTGGCTGAGGTGATGGCCAGCAAGAATGCAGTTTTACAATAAAGGTACTTCAGGTCAGCTGAAGCAGGTGGCTCAAAAGGAGGTTAAGTCAATTTTTCCAGGACAAAGTTCAGATCCCATGCTGGAGCAGGTGGTCTTCTGGGTGGTCTGTTGTGTGCCACCCCCCTAAGAAACATTTTTAACAAATGTTGAGAAAAAATTAGGCAGATTTGACTGGACAAAGGCAGAACTAGTTCAGGCATGTATCTTGATGGAAGAGTAGGACGGTCCCTGTTCTAGGAGCTCTGGCCAGGTAGTTCAGAACAAATAGAAGAGTGGCAAGGGAGCTGCTGACGCCTTTGCTGTGGCACCAGATAGTAAATCTTTTCCATTTGGCAGAGTAGGATTTCCTCGTGCTGGGTTTTCTGACCTCCTTGATAATGTTTAAAACCTGCCTGCTGAAGGCTGTAGCGTCATCTGCCCTTGGGGTATTAGCCATGCAGACAGCTTGAGTGTAGGAAGGCTTGGGTACAGTACCATCCCTTTCTCCCAAGTTAGAAGGCTTTCTGAGAGGGGCAGGTTCATGGCAGGCTGTTTGGCTAGACTGAGGTCAAGCGGTACCAGTGCTGTCTGAGCCAATCTGGAGCAATGAGAATAACCTTCGGTCATTCCTCCGTGATATTGAGTAGTATCCAGGGGATCAGGGGCAAAGGGGGGGTAAGCGTACACAAACAGGTTTCCCCACTGGAAGGATAAGGCAGTCCACCCTCCTGGCTTCTGGATGGCAATCTCTGGAGCAGAACTTGGTTAACTGGCAGTTTTCTGGGGTTGCAAACAAGTCTTTGTCCGGGCTCTCCCAGTTCTGTGTGATGTTGAATAAGGTCCCCCTGTGCAGTTGCCACTCGTGGGGCTCCAGGAGGTTTCTGCTTAGCTGGTCTGCCATGGTGTTTGTTTCCTTGTGATATATTGAGCTTATCAGGTGGAGTCCCAGATTTGAGGCTGACTGCCAGATTTGCATAGCTAGGTGACAGGGGGCAAGAATGAGTCCCCCCCTGCTTGTTGATGTACCACATAACTGTTGTATTGTCTGTCTTGATTAGGAGCACACCTGGTGTTACTTGTTCTTTGAAGGCTTGGATTGCCCAGTGCACCGCCATCTCTTTTAGGTTGATAAGGAGGCCCTGAACCTCTTGTTACCAAATGCTCAGAGCGCACATGCTCCCTTGGTGTACCCCCCCAGGCTGAGTCTGAAGCATCTGTAGTGATGGTCTGGCCCTGTGTGAGAGTGATAAAGGGTAGGCCCTTGTTTAGGGTATGTGCCTCTGTCTACCATAAGAGCTCCTTCTTTAAGCAAGGAATCAGGGGTTGCTGGTGTTCAAGTGACTGAGTGCTGGCACCAGAGGTTCCGGAGGTACCACTGTAGTTTCCTCATGTGTAGTCTGGCTAAGGATACCAGCAGAATGCAGGAAGCCATGTACCCCAGCGCTTGCAGGAATTTCCTTGCTGTGAGGTGGGTACTGCGGGCCAGGTGTGTGAAGTATGAATGGAAGAACCTCTGCTTCTCCTGAGGAAGAGAAGCTGTTTGAGTAGATGTATCCAGAAGAGCTCCCAGGAAGGTTAACCTTCTTGTGGGTAGGAATTGGGACTTCTCTTGGTTGCTTGTGAAACCCAGGGAGGATAAGAGGGGTTGAAACAAAAGTGAGGTCCTGCAGGAGTCCTTCCTTGGTGTCTGTCGGAATGAGGCAGTCGTCCAGGTAAGAGTAAATCTGAATGCCCTTCTGTCTGCAAAAGGCTATGACAGCCAAGCACTTGGTAAAGACTCTGGGAGCAATGGATAAGACAAATGGCACAGCAGAGAACTGAAAGTGTTGTGAGCCTGCCCTGAAGCACAAGAAACTCCTGCAGGACTTCCTTATGGGAATATGGAGGTAGGCATCCTTCAGATCTAGGGTCACAAGCCAAGCTTGTGGCATCAACATGGGTAAGAGTTTGTGAAAAGTCAGCATTTTGAATGCTGGTACCAGGACGACGGATTCAGAGTGGATAGGTCTAAAATGGGGTGCCAAGTGCCCTCCTTTCTGGGTACCAGGAACAGTCTTGAATAAAGCCCTTTTGTGGTCTGTTCATTTGGTACATGTTCCACAGTGCCTTGGGCATAAAGGTTTTCTATTTGACAGATGGATTCTGCCCGCTGATTTTCTGGTACATCTGGAAATCCTGAATGTCTGGGGCTTTCTTGGAAAGAGCATCTGTACAAGCTGGTAATTTTTTATGACCCACAGATTTGAGGTAATAGCCTGCCAATTCTCGAGGAAGAGGAAAAGTCTTCTTCCGAGTCTCTCTGGGTGGTTTGTGGGGCAGAAGGGGAGTAGAGTCACTGAGAATCCTTGGAGAAGGGAGGGGGCTTAAAACTCCCCTGCCTAGGTGCTGCAGTGGTCCATTGCCTGGATCTCTGCTGGGCTTGTGACGGGTGCCTGGTAGGTCTGTCCCCGAGTGCCTTCCACTGGACGGGCTTTGTTCGAGTAAGAAAGGACCAATGCATTTGTGGGGAAGTTCCTGTTGAACCTGGGAGGCGGAAAGTACAAGAAATCCTTCACAGTCAGCATAGACTTGGTCTCGTCTTCCACTTTCTTGATCACCACCTCGGCTTTGGGACCAAAAAGCTGGTCCTTATCCAAAGGGAGCATCCAACAAGTTGGACTTTACCTGGTCAGGAAAAGGCTGTTCCCTTAACCAGGCATGCCTTCTGATCACAGAGCTAGTGAATGTGGCCCTGCTGGAAGCCTCCAAGGCATCAAAACCACAATGTAGGGAATGTTTTGTTACCTGGGTGCTGAACATAAGATCTGTTAGTTCCCTGGTAGTACTGCTGTCTGGTTGGGTTTAACTCATATGTTTTAGTAATTCCAGTACATTCTGCTGGCATTTCAGCATATGGAATTGGTAATTCAGGGCCCTAAATGGCTAGGGTAACCAAAAAAAAGAAGTTATGTTCTTACCATAAGGTTCCATGTGGAGTGTTCATCTCCCCTTTGTTCTTACACACGGGTTCGGAGCCGATCCTCGGCTCCGAGTTGGCCGCATAGCAAAGCTCTGCATCTTAGAGAAGCTCGAGACCAGGCTACATCCCACAATCCTCCCTGCCATTACTCAGATCGAGTTTGCAAGCAAACCAGACCAACCATAAACCTCAGGTGCTAAGGCTACACACTGCCACAAAAATCAGAGACACTATCTCACTGAAAAATTAAAGGGTAGCGAAATATACCCCATGAGGTAAGAGACAATATACCCGGAAGAGGTTAAGGCATGTGGACCAGACTCTAGTCCTACTCGTTCTTCCAAACACGTGAGGGAGGGAATGTAAGAACAAAGGCGAGATGAACACTCCACATGGAACGTTAAGAACATAACTTCTTTATGTGAGTGTTCAATTTCGCCATTTGTTCTTACACACGGGTAGCGTCCCTAGCTCCGTCACCCCGAGTGACTCATGGAAGAATGTTCCTAAGCACAGTGGAACCAAAAGATGTCCTGTCTTTGGAGGCTTTGTCAACCCTATAATGAGCGATGAAAGTATGTGGTTTAGACCACGTGGCTGCTGCACAAATCGTGTCCAAAGGCAGACGAGCTGCAGGAGCCAAGGAAGTGGAAACGGATCTGGTAGAATGACCCTTAGGTTTGGTGGGCAAGGCCTGATTCGACTTAGAATATACAAAGGCTATACAATCAGTAATCCATTTAGAAAGTGTACGTTTTGTAACTGACATGCCCTTTTTATTGTCTGCAAACTCGACAAAAAGCTGATCTGTTTTCCTGTAATCTTTAGTCCTGTCCAAATAAAATCTTAGCTGTCTGTGGACATCTAACTTGTGCAGCATATATTCCAACTTGCTGGTATGGTTTTTGAAAAAGGTAGGGAGTTCAATGGACTGATTAATATTTATGACAGAACATACCTTAGGAAGGAAAGACGGGTTTGTTCATAAGGAGACTCTATCTGGGTGGAAAATTAAGTAAGGTGGTTTGACTGATGGTGCTTGCAGCTCTGAAACTCTTCGAGCTGAAGTAACAGCTACAAGAAAAAGTGTCTTCCACGACAAAAACTTCAGGAGGCAAGAAGAGGCTGGTTCAAAGGGTGGCAACATTAGTTGCAACAATAACAAATTTAAATTCCATGGGAATAAAGGGTCTCTGACGGGCGGTCGAAGATGGAAGGATCCTTTCATAAAAGCCTTACAAAGCCTGTGGGACATAATAGAAGAACCGTCCTCACCAACATGGTAGTTGGATATGGCCGCCAACTGTACTCTTAGTGTGGAAGTAGAGGCTCCTTTGTGAAAAAGGATGGAAAGAAATTCTAGAACTTTATGTAAAGGAGCTATCAGGGGGTCCAAGTGTTAGCTAGATTCCAAGTATACAAAGCGTTTCCATTTACTCCTGTAGAGTTTTGTAGTGGAAGCCTTATGAGAGGCAACCAAAATGCGTTGAACTGCCGGAGAAAGTAGATCAGACCTGGCTAGGCAGGGAAGTGGAGCAGCCAAGCTGCTAGTTTGAGGGATAGAAGAGACAGGTGAGGAACTCCCGACGAATGGGTCAGTAGATCTGGTACTGGGTCCAGGATCCACGGTTCCTCTGTTTGATGGGCTCTAAGAAAGGGGAACCATATCTGTCGAGACCAGAATGGGGCTATGAGTATAATTGTCCTTTCCAGGTTCCTGGCTTTCTGAAGAAATTTGGGAATCAAGGGGGTAGGTGGAAATGCATATAGGAGACCCGGGGGCCAATCGTGTATCAGTGCGTTCCTGGGTACATCCCCTGGAGGGGGTAGAAGGGCAAAATAGCTTCTGCATTTGGTATTCATCGGGGAGGCAAATAGATCGCAGCAAGGCTTGCCACATCTGCGGAAAATTCTTTCCGCCACCTGTAGCTTGAGGGACCACTCGTGAGGTAACAGGATGGCTCTGCTCAACCTGTCCGCAATGACGTTGGATTACCCCGGGATGTGCGTTGCTATCAGAAAGCAACCCGTGGACTCTGCCCATTGCCAAATTCTCATGGCCTCTCTGCATAATGGGTAAGATCTGGTTCCCCCCCGTTTGTTTATGTACCAGACTACAGACATGCTGTCTGTCTGAACTGCTACTGTTCCTAGAGGTAGGAGGGTTTGAAAGTGTTGCAACGCCAGGAACACCGCCCTCATTTCCAGAACATTTATGTGCAGGTTGTACTCCATGTTGGACCATTCCCCTTGGACTGTTCTTCCCTGAAATAGTCCCCCCCACCTTATCAGAGAAGCGTCCGTGGTTATCGTGGCCGTCGGATTGGGTAGAACAAATGGACGACCCATAGTGAGATCCTGATGGTACACCCACCATGAGAGGTCTCGTTTGCAAGAATCTGTTATCAGAATTTCGTGCGCTAGGGGTAACTGCTGGAACGGCCACTGCGTGAACAGCAGCCATTGGAGGAGCCTCATGTGCAATCTCCCCATAGGAACTGCAATCAAAGACGCTGCCATGAGTCCAAAAACCTTCAACACTAGTTTGGCCGGGGTTTTCTTGCTTTGCAGTAGAAGAACCTGTTTCTTGAGGGATGAAGCCCTTATTGGAGGGAGCTTTACCAGTGTTAAACACGTATCTAGGTCTGCTCCGATGAATGAAATATGCTGTGAGGGCAGTAAGGTAGATTTTTCGAAGTTTATGGAAATCTCTAGGTGGGAACAAAGGTTGACTGTGTAGTCTCTGGCTTGTATGAGGCGACACTCAGTGGTGGCGGTGAGGAGCCAGTCGTCCAGATAGGGAAACACCCGGAATCCTATATGTCTCAAGTGAGACGCTACCACTGCCATGCATTTGGTGAATACCCTGGGGGCTGAGGTGAGCCCAAAGGGCAGGGCTCGAAATTGAAAGTGACTGGCTCCCAGCCGGAAGCGCAGGTGATCTCTGGACGGTCTGGCCATCTTGATGTGGTAGTATGCGTCCTTGAGATCTATCGCGCACATCCAGTCGTCCTTCTGTAAAAATGGAAGGATCGATTGAAGCGTGACCATCCGCAACTTTTCCTTCTTCACGAAGGTATTGAGATTGCGGAGATCCAAAATTTGTCTCCAGTCCCCTGTCTTTTTTGGAACTAAAAAGAAAATTGAGTAAGTTCCGGATCCTTTTTGGTCCGCCGGGACTGGCTGAATGACTCTTTTCGAGCAGCTTTGAAATTTCTATTGCTGCTGGGCCTCGCAGATGGGGTGGCACATCTGGAAACCTTCTTTGTTGGGGTGGAGTTGACATGAAGGGGATTTTGTACCCTCTGGTTACAATGCTTTTTCCCCAAGAGTCCGATGTGAGAGTTAGCCAGGCCTATGGGTATAAAGCCAAGTGACCCCCGACTGCCTCCAGAGCAGGACAGTCAGGCTCCCGTTCAGGAGTGCTGGAAAGGCTTACCAGGGATAGGATCCCTGTCGACTTGGTTCTGCGGACCCCCTCTGCCGCCGGGGCGACATCTTCCATTTCTGCCCCCCTCTGCCTCTGGGGGGGGGGGGCCGTCACTGTGTGGCCTGGAAAGATCCTTGAGTTTTACGGAACCACATTTTTCCGCCTCGTTGCCCTTTGGGGTACGGTCTAGATGGAGCGGAAAAACGGACTCAGACAGCAGAGTCTTTCCTTCTTGCTCACACCGAGTTAGTGTCTCCTTCACTTTGGGCCCAAAAAGAGTGGCACCATCAAAGGGGGCGATGGCGAAGGAAGACTTGAAGGCTTCCGCAAATGAGCACAGCCGCATCCAGGATAGTCTTCGTAGAGCAATCGCTGAAGCTGCAGCTCTACTCGATCCTTTAGCCGCATACGAGATGAGCCTTATGGATGAGTTCACTATGGAGGTAAGGGTGTTAAGCTGTACTGTTACCTTATCTGAAACAGCAGCATCTGTGTTACCCTGGAGGGTATCTCCCAGCTCCTTGATGAGATCCCTCTGTAGACTTGTAAAATGTGTCAAATAGTTTAGCGAGCGCATGGAAAAAGTCGCTGAACTAAAAACGCGCTTCCCATATCTGTCCACAGTCCTTGAATCCTTATTAGGAGGATGAACAGAAGAGGAAGACTCAGACATCTCCTTTTTAGTGGCTGCAGCCGCCACCACCACCATAGCGTCGACCAGGACTCCCTTGGTGAGATAAACCTTGTCCTGGGGAGCGGTGATAAACTTGCTTGGTTTTCGAGGGACCGGTTCCACTGTGTCCGGTGTCTCCCACGCCCTTCAAGCAATTAAATTCATTAATTCATCGAAGGGCGGAGTAACCCAAGAGGTAGAAGGTTGAGCACCAAAAGCCTTCAGCAACACCGACTCGTCCTCAGTGGGGGCTAGGGACTGCCAATCACCCCTCTGTTTTAAGATCTCCAAGATGTCCGCAAATGGGACATCCTCAGAGGGGGATTTTGGGGACCCCTCTGCCTCATCCAAGTCAGTGTCAGATGTTAGAGATTCCTGCGGGGAATCCAAGTGCCTCCTCTTGCACAGTCTTTTCCTCGGAACATCATCGGAGGGGGCTTCCGGTGAGGCCTCCGAGGAACAGGGGGCACCCTCTGGGGGTGGCTGAGGCAATGGTGCTCTACGCTTTGGATGTGTCGTGGGAACAGAAACAGAGAGCGGCTCCTTAGGGGAGGGAGAAGACGCCTCCGATGAAGTGGTTGTCTGTGTAGACAAAACCTTCCTCATAAGGTCAAAAACCCCTGAACCTCGGGCAGAGGACTCCTCCGGTTCCGAAGAACATGAGAACATGGAAGAATCCCAGACACGGGGCCCGTGGGCCTCGACCCCGAGGACGGAGCAGAGCCAATCTGCGCCGAGGCCCCGAGAGGCAGAGTCGGCACCGAAAGGTTGGTACGACTCTCGGTCCCGGAACCGAGGAGAGAGAGTCGACTCCGCGACTCACCTACAGGTTCCGAAGGAGTCGAAGTCAATGGTGTCGGTCGTGCAATGGACGGTTTCGGCACAGAGGGCTCCACTATCATCGGCTCATCCTCTCCCGGCTCCGAAGACTGGATGGGTCTCGAAGGAGGACCTGTTGGAGATAAAGGGAGGCCCTTCTAGTTTCGACACCAATTGGGAGGAAACTGCAATCAACTTGGAAAGGGCCGTGTTCTCCATAAGTTTCTGCATGACACGATCCACATCTGTATCGGATAACGGTCTGGAAGATCGGGTCGAAGGGGCCGAAGATGGCACCGACCGAAGAATGGAAGGTGGCGGTAGCTCCGACACCGGTTCCAAGACCTGGGGCTCAGTGAAAGATAAACGTTCGATGCTCGGCCCCAAAGTCTGTGGAACCGGCGAACGAACTTTCGAAGATGAACTCTGAGCCGATGACATGGGCTCCGACATCTTCGACCCCTTCGAGGACTTAGAAGCCTGGTCTGACTTGTCCAAAGCCTCCTGGAAGGCAGGCTTAAGTAGTCCCCTATCTATAAGTTTCCTGCGTCTATCTGTCATGACCCTCCCACTGAAGGAATGGCATATAGAGCAATCCTCTTGCAAGTGGAGAGGGCCAAGACAGTAGACGCAGGAAGTGTGGTAGTCAGTGATGGACATTTTCTGCCCACACTGACATCTTTTAAAACCGTATTTGGCTTTTTCAGACATAACCAGCAGTAAGACACTTTACTGTGAAAAGGTTTAAAACACTAGCTATAACTACAAGAAAAAATATATATATTGCTATAAGTGATTAGAAGAGATAGGTCCCAAAGAGAAACCTATGAAAAAATGACAGGACTAACTACAATAACACACACACACACACACACACACACACTTTAGTACTAATCAAAAACTAAATTCCCAATAACTATAAGAACTTTTTAAAGTAAAAATATAACAATCTTATCTGAATATAACAAAATTTTCTCTGGTCCGAGCTCTCGTCGATGTGATCCGTTGCAGCAGCAAACTAGGTCTGAGTAATGGCAGGGAGGATTGTGGGATATAGCCTGGTCTCGAGCTTCTCTAAGATGCAGAGCTTTGCTATGCAGCTGACTCTGAGCAGAGGATCGGCTCCGAACCCATGTGTAAGAACAAACGGCGAGATTGAACACTCTCACATCATAGGCTTTTTAGCCTAATCTATCTAAGGCCTTGCTCTCTGTCAGCTGGGATGGGATTTTTAGAGGAACTAGCCCTAGCCCCCTAAGGACCCTGAGTAATGACTTCTGGGTCAGCTGTTGCATTTTTGTAAAGATACACGTGGGTGTCTTGCACCCTATAATATCGGTCTGGCTTCCTGGGGGCAGGTGGGAAAGAGTCAGGGGTGAAAGAAGACTCCAGAAAGACATCATCCACCACATCCAGGATAGGAGGAATGGCCAGGGGATTATGCCGAGTCAGGTCAAGGAACTCTGTCTCTTCTTTGACAGAGGGAAATCCTGCGCCTCCCAGTGGAAATGTTCTCTGACAGAACTTAAGGTTTCCCCAAAAGACAGGTCCTCGGGAGGGGTGGCAGCAGGAACAGGGTCTTCAGAATCAGAATCCTCAAAAGCTGCAAATGTCTGTTCTTCAGTGTCAGTCTTCTAGTCCTGATTCTTCTCAGTCCTGGTCGAAGAAAGTACAGTTATGTACACTTACCATAAATGTAACTGTTCAAGTGAATTCACTGCAGCAGTCATCACATTTGGATTAGCTGCTTCCAGTAGTCCTCAGTTGGCCTGATTATCAAAGTCTTGGGTCCTGCATCGGTTGCGGTCTCCTCTTCCATGAAGTCAGGTAGTCAGGGGTATAAAGCATGCAGCAGACACCATTACATCAGTTTTTCTTGTCCCAGATGTCAGGTGCCCCCATAATGGGGAAGCAATTGTATACAAGGTTACACCTCCAACAAAAAAACAAATACACCAAAATGCTTTAAGCATAGTACAGAAGTATAGTCAATAGAAGTCAGGGGGCTGGAGGGAGGGTAACCACGACTGGAACAGTGAATACACTCTAACTTCTACATTTATGGTAAGTGTACACAACTGTACAATGTTCTTCGTATTTCACTTTGCAGTCATCACATTTGGGTAGATTCCCAAATTAAGGATGGGAAGAGGTAACTGGATAGCATTAAGACCTGCTATAAAGCCCTGCAAAACTGCAGTGGCAAAGCCAGCTCTGGATTTAGAAAAAAATTGCCAAGTGGTAATGCTTCGTGAAGGTATGTACAGAACAACAGCTAGCAGCTACTAGGATGTCCCTGGCAGGGACACCTCTGAGAAAGGCTATAGAGGTAGATGTAGCCCTGGTTTAATGTGGTCTAATCCCCTGTGGGGTAGGTTTTCCATGGTGCTTATAGCATAAATTACTGTAATGGCTTATTCACTTACAAAAGGTTTGCTTTGAAATGGCCCTCCCCTCTGCCCCTGCAGCAAATGCAACCAGCAGCTGTTCAGATTTCCTGAGAGGCTTAGTCCCGTCCAAATAAAATCCAAGTTGTCTGTGCACATCCAAGGAGTGCAGTATTCGTTCCCCTTTGTTCTGTGGATTAGAAAAGAAGGTTGGCAAATGAATGGACTGATTAAGGGCCACACTGGATACCACCTTGGGCATGAAGGACAACCTGTCCGCATGAAAGATGATGAAAGGCTCCACTGCCATGAGGGCCAGTAATTCAAACAGCCTTCTTGTTGAAGTGATGGCAAGAAAGGCTGTTTTCCAAGAAAGGAATTTCAACTCTGTATTTGCAGCTGGCTCAAAGGGAGGTAGAGTGTGCTTTTCCAATACAAAGTTAAGGTCCCAGGCTGGAGTAGAGGCTCTGCTGGGTGGTCTTAACTTTTTGGCCCCTCTGAGGAATTGCTTCAGCAATGGGTGAGAGAAGAGGGGTGGGCTCTGTATTGTAATGTGTTGAAACGTCTGAGGCATGAATTTTGATGGAAGAAAAGAAAAGGCCATTGTGAAGCATCTCAGTTAAGTATTGAAAAACATGAGGTAAATTGGGCACCACTGTGCCCATCCCTTGAGTTTGGCTCCAGGAACAGAATCTTTTCCATTTTTCAGCATAGGATTTTCTAGTACTAGGCCTCCTAGCCTTCAGAATGACATCCATCACTTGCTTACTGAAGGATGCTAACTGAGAGATCAGGTAATTAAGCCAGGCTGCAAGGTTCAGGGTTTAAAGCTGTGGGTGCACAATCTGACCCTCCTGCTGGGACAGCAGGGCAGGGGTCTGAGCCAGGTGCCAGCAGTGACACTGCACAAGAGGGGGTACCAGCGTTGGAGTTGCCAGTCTGGTGCAATCAGTATTGTCCTTGGTTTGTCCTGTTTGATCTTTAGTAGCACTTTGGAGAGGAGAGGCAGAGGGGGAAAGTACAGTTGTGTACACTTACCATAGATGTAGATGTTTGAGTGTATCCACTGTTGCAGTCATTACATTTGGGGAATCTGCTGGCAGGTTTCCCTCATTCGGCCTGAATTCCAAAGTCTTGGGTCCTGCGTCGATTGATGTCTCCTCTTCCATGACCTCAGGTCGTCAGGGGTATAAAACAAGCAGCAGACACCATTTTCTTTAGTTTTTCTTGCCCCAGATGTCAGGTGCCCCCAAAAAGGTAGCGCAATATGCATGCATCAATACAAACTTTACCTTCATCTACAAGCAAATACATCACATAGGATGTAGAAAATAGAGAAGGAAAAATAAACTTTAGAATGACAGGGGGATGGGCAGGAGGGTAACCTGGACTGCAACAGTGAATACACTCGAACATCTACATTTATGGTAAGTGTACACAACTGTACTATGTTCTTCGTGTTTCACTGTTGCAGTCATTACATTTGGGTAGAATCCCAAAGCTATGGTTGGGAGGCTGAAGCTAAACAGCATTAGGTGCGGCTATAAGGCCCTGCAGCACTGTAGGGGCAAAGCCTGCCCTGGACTTAGAGTAGAGAGGCAAATGTTAATGCTTTGTAAAGGTGTGAACAGAACTCCAAGTAGCAGCCTCTAGAATGACTTTGGTTGGTACTCCTCTGAGAAAGGCTGCTGAAGCAGCTGCACCTCTGGTGGAATGAGACCAAATGCCCTTGGGCACAGGTTTACCATGGTGTAAGTAGCGGAAACGGATGCAGTGGCTTATCCACTTTGAAATTGTCTGCTTTGAAATAGCCTTTCCTTCTGATCCTGCAGCATATGACACAAGTAATTGCTCAGTTTTTCTTAGAGCTTTAGTCCTGCTCAAGTAGAATCTTAGCTGTCTGTGTACGTCCAAGGAATGCGGAATTCTCTTCCCTTTGTTCTGCGGATTTGGATAAAAAGTTGGCAGATCAATTGTTTGGTTAAGAGCCACACTGGAAACCAGCTTAGGCATAAAAGTAGGATTTGTCCTCAGAGACACCCTCTCTGGGTGAAATATGATAAAAGGCTCTACAGCCATGAGGGCCTGTAGCTCTGAAACTCTTCTTGCTGAAGTAATTGCTAGTAGCAGAGCTGTCTTCCATAAAAACTTTATGTCGGCAGTAGCAGCTGGTTCAAATGGAGGCAGGGTGAGCTTTTCCAACACATAATTGAGGTCCCATGCATGTAGTGGTGTTCTTCTAGGCGGCCTTAAATGTTTGGCTCCTCTAAGATACTGCTTTAGTAAAGGATGAGAAAAAATTGGTGGCTCTGTATTGTAATGAGCCGAAATGGCAGAGGCATGGATTTTGATTGATGAGAAAGATGGGCCTTTGTCGAGCATCTCAGTTAAGTATTGTAATATCTGAGGAATATGTGGTTCTGCTGTATCAGCTCCTTGTGCTTGATTCCAAGTACAAAATCTCTTCCATTTGTCAGCATAAAGACTTTCAAGTACTAGGCCTTCTGGCTTCCAAAATAACATCCATCACAGCTTTACTGAGAGGTGTTGTTTGTATGATTACATGATTAGTCTTGTTGCCAGGTTCAGAGTCTGCAGTTGATTGTGCAGGATCTGATTGTTTTGCTGGGACAGTAGTTGTGGTCTTTGAGGCAAGGTCCAAGCTGGGTACTGAGACAAGTTCCTTAGGATTGGGTACCAGTATTGGCGGGGCCACTCCGGGGCAATTAATATCAACTTTGGCTTCTCTTGTCTGACTTTTAGGAGGACCTTGGCAGAGGAGACAGAGGAGGAAAGGCGTAAACTAATAGGTTTTTCCATCTGAAGTATAGTGCATCCACTTTCCATGCTTGTCTGTGATAAGTCCTTGTGCAGAATCTTTTCAATTGATAATTTTGAGGAGAGGCAAATAGATCTATGTCCGGGCTCCCACATTCCTTTATCATGCTGAAGACTTGTGGATCTAGTTTCCACTCGTATGAGGGTCCATAAGGTTTCTGCTTAAATCGTATGCCAGAGTATTTTGTTTCCTGGCAGGAATTGAACTTGATGTATTTGGTAAGTCAAAGCTGTGTCCCAACAGTGCCATGGCTAGTCTGCAAAGGGGGTATAAGAGTGCGTGCCACCCTGCTTGATTATATAACACACAACTGTGGTGTTGTCTGTCATTATCAGTAGTTGTCCTAGATGAAGTAAGTCCTTGAAGGCTGTCAAGGCATTTTGAGCAGCTAACATCTCTTTTTGGTTGCTATGCAGATGCATTTGTTTTGGGGTCCATATGCCCTGAATGCATCTTTCCGCCAGGTGGGCCCCCCATGCATAATCTGATGCATCTGTTAACATTTGGCTGGCAGGGGGTAGAGTGAAAGGCCGTCCGATGTTTTGGTGACATGCCTTTGCCCACCATAGAAACTCCTGTTGTAGGCAGGGAATAAGAATCATTGTTTCCAGACTGTGACAATGCTGACTCCATAAACTTTTTAGGTACCATCGATGACTCCTCATATGCAGTCTTGCAAATGGAATCAGTAGGATGCAGGATGCCATGAACCCCAAAGCCTGCAGAGTTTGTCTTGCAGATAACTGGGTTTTTGTTGCCATCAGTTTGAACTAAGTAGTCAGTTGCCTTGGTTTGTCTGTCGTGAGGAAAGCCATCTGGGCAGTTGTATTCAAGCTTGCACCCAGGAATGTTATCTTTTGAGAGGGTACCAGTTGTGAGTTCTTTTCGTTTAGTGTGTACCCTAGGCATGCTGGAAGCCTTTTCACAAACGCCAGGTGTCATAGAAGAGTGTCCTTGTTCTCTGCTTGAATGAGACAGTCGTCCAAGTAAGGATATATTTGAATACTACTTTGCCTGAAAAATGCAATTACTGGTGCCAGGCACTTTGTAAAGACCCTGAGTGCAGTAAATAAGCCAAAGGGCAGTGCAGAGAATTCGTAATGCCTTAAGCCAGCCTTGAATCTGAGGTATCTTCTGAACGGCTGTCTTACTGGGACATGCAGGTATGCCTCAAGTCTAAAGTCACCAGCCAAGCATTCTTGTCCAGCATCTGCAGAATCTGTTGCAAAGTGAGCATTTTGAATTTTGGAATGTCCAGGTATGTGTTCAAAATCAATAAATCCAGTATTGACCGCCAAGCCACGTCCTTTCTGGGCACCAAGAACAGTAGAGTAAAAACCTTGTCCTTTTTCCTGTTCTGGTACTGTCTGAATGGCCCCCATATCCATGAGGGACATAACCTGTTTCTGAGCTTCTGCCCATTGTTTTTTTGGCAAGTCTGGCCAACCATTTGTCATTGGCAGAGTGTGGAAATGGAATCTGTATCCCTGTGATACGATGTTCAGTACCCACTTGTCCTGGGTTAACTGCCAATTCTGAGGAAAAAGTGCTAATTTTCCCCCTATGGGTGCTGCCAAAAGCTAAGTGGTTGGTGTAAGCAGAGGGAAGTCATTGGGATTGCTATCTGTAGGTCTGCGCTTTATCTCCTCCAGATTTGGAGGTTGATGCGCCCCATTGCTTTCACATGTATGAGTCTTGAGCCTGGTACCTGGAACCCTTAGGGAGTCTGGATTTGCCCGTTTGAGCTCTGTCTGACACAGGAAAGGACCAATTTTTTGTAAGCCAGTGTCTACTGAATCTAGGTGGCTGCACTTGTAAGAAATATTTTAACAGTTTGCGTAGACTTAGCTTTGTCTTCCATTTTCTTTAAAACCTCTTCTGCCTTAATACCAAACAGAGAATCATGCTGTAAAGGTGAATCTAGCAATTTAGCTTTAACATGATCAGGCAAATATTGTTCCTTTAACCAGGCATGCCTCCTAATCACAGATCCAGTAACTGTGGCCCTGCAGGAAGCCTCTAAAGAATCAAAACCACATTGCAAAGCATGCTTTCCAACTTGTTCAGCTGCATGCAATAACTTCTGCAATTCCTTAATTTCTGCACATTCTGAAATCAATATCATTTTCTGTTTCAGCAGTCCCATAACATGTTGTTGGCACTTAAGCATATGAAACTGACAGTTTAAGGCTACGACTGCCAAGGTTGCAGATGTATAAACCTTTTTTCCCCCCATCTGTCCAGCGTCCTTGAATCTCTGTCGGAGGGGGTAGGGTTTTTTGCTGTTGAGGCCTTAACTCCCTTTGGACCCTGTGAAATAGTTTCAGGATCAGCAGCAGGGTTTCTAAATAAAAATGTATGAAAGTCAGGGACACTGTAATACCTGTCAGGCTTACTGGGAGCCGGAGGTAGAGAGTCAGGGGTCAGGGCTTGACTCCGAAAAAACATCATCCACAATGTCTAACACAGGGGGAATGGCTAAAGGCTTGTGTTGAGGGAGAAGGAAATCCCTGAGCCTCTTTTTTGATTCTGAAAAGTCTCGACTCTCCCAGTGAAAATGTTCCCTCAAAGTATGCAAGGTTTCTCCAAATGAATAATCCTCAGGAGGAGATGCAGATGGAATAGACTCCTCAGCATCAGAATCCTCATAGGGAGGTAAAGATAATTTCTGATCAGAAGAGGAATCAGAATAAATAGAAACCTGATCTGAAGATTCATAGTCCGTGTCTTGCCTAGGCCTCTTATCTGGAGGTGGATAGGTACCTCTGATCAAGGTAATAAGGTCTTCAGCCATTTTGATAATCTGATTTTTAGACAGAGGCCTGTGCACGTGGCTCAGGCGTCGTTTTTTAGTTTTAGAAGGTGTCTTTGCCTTTGGTTTTGCAGCTTTCGGTTTGATATAAAAATGTTGAGGTCTGAATACACCCTCAGAAGCCGGTGCCTGCTCAGAGGTTCCAGACCCATCTGAGGGAGATACATCCATTGGTCCAATACGTGGAGTATCTTGCGGCATGCCGGACTCCACATGGGTGTCGGTAGAGGCCTGCGACTCAAAGGTAGCGGGGGTATCAGGGGCTGCGAAAGCGCCTCACTGAGTTCCGGCGACTGGCTTTGGAGAAGCTTCGTCGTTGGTTTTGGACCTAGACTGCCTTTCTCTGTCCTTTTCTTTGCGTATTTTATGCACTACGGTAGTCAGATTACTATACTTAGATGCAAAAATATACCGACGCTTAATAGTGTGTTGGTTAAATCTAGCACAAAACTGACAGCCAGGCATGTTGTGATCAGGGCCTAGGCAAGGAATACAGTATAAATGAAAATCCTTATGAGGTATTTGCTTCCCACAAGTAATACAATTAACTTTTTCTGACATCGGTAAAAAGCAAGAAAAAAAGTTTCCGCAACAAGGTACTTAGCTTTATTGAAGACTTTGGTTCTGAAATTCAAGTGCAAATATTTCAGTAGTCGGCCGACCGGCACTTGCAAAATGCTTCTGCTTCGAGCACCGCACGGCAAGAAAGCCTTAAGAAAATGGCGTCTGCTGCATGTTTTATATCCCTGACGACCTGACGTCATGGAAGAGAAGACAGCAACCGACACAGGACCCAAGACTTTGGAATTCAGGCCGACTGAGGGCAACCTGCCAGCAGATTACCCAAATGTAATGACTGCAACAGTGAAACACGAAGAACATCTGAAGCAAATCTCCGGAAAACCTGAAAGGAATCAAAATCCTATCACCCAAAATGTCAGTTAAATGTGAGAGACCCCCTGTCTTGTGTGAGAAGATTAGTGTGAGGTGACTTGTGATGACTGCCCCTGCCAAGGTGAAACAGAAGGGAAATTAGTGCTGTCTGGGTCAAAAGGGAGTCATCAGCAAGATTCTAAGTGTGCCCCACATGATCTTTTGCAAGACCCTTGTTAAGTAGAGGAATAGGAGGATAGGCATACAGAAACATCCCCTTCAAAGAAAAAGGCATGGCATCCACCCTCCAAGCCAGAGGACTTGGCACTCAGGAACAGAACTGGGAAAACTTTTAGTTATGTACTCACCATAACTTCAGATGTTTGGGATCCATCTCGCCTACATTCTGACTGATGGGCTCGGAGCCGATCCCTCGGCTCTGACTCGGCACGCTTATGCTATAGAGCAAGGCCTCTAATTGGCTGAGCTATCTTTATCCCAGGATGCACCACCACTAATCCCCCAGATCTTGTTTGTCCGCATTCATGCACACATGCACAGCTTGATTATATAACATTGTTAGATGTTTCAGATGAAACAACAGGATTCGGACCTTCTGATATCCTCTGATCTCCAAGGAAGGGGGAAGGAGGGTGGGTTATTAGGAATGTAGGCGAGATGCATCCCAAACATCTGAAGTTATGGTGAGTACATAACTAAAAGATGTTATGTGATCCTATCTCGCCTACATTCTGACTGATGGGACAGCGTCCCTAGCACCTAAATCCTGGGTGGCTCATTGGAAAACACTCCTGAGCACTGTGGAACCAAATGAAGCTCGTCCTCTAGATGCCACATCTAATTTGTAGTGAGAAATGAAGGTATGCGGGGAAGACCATGTAGCCGCAGCACAAATGTCACTAATAGCAAGCTTAGAATGAAATGCTACCAAGTAGCCATAGCCCTTGTAGAATGAGCCTTGACAGAGGTGGAAAGCTCTTTGTTAGAATAAATATAAGCTTGAGTAATACAGTCCCTGATCCATTTGGCAATAGTGACCTTTGTGACCGCGTTGCCCAATTTGTTTTCTGCAAAGGACACAAACAACTGATCTGTCTTCCTTGATTGTTTGGTCCTATCCAAATAAAAACGTAACTGCCTGGGGACATCTAGTGTGTGGAAAATAAATTCCGCTTTATTGGAGTATTTTGGGAAAAAAACTGGGAGCTCTAATGACTGTTGCAAGCATAAAGTAGAACAGACTTTAGGAACAAAAGAAGGATTTGGTCTGAGGGAAACCCTGTCTGTATGAAAAACCAAGTACGGGGGTTTCACTGATAAAGCTTGAAGTTCTGAAACCCTTCTGGCTGAGGTAATTGCCACTAGAAAGGCTGTCTTCCATGATAGAAACTTTAAATCACAGGTAGCTGCCGGTTCAAAGGGTGAAGAAGTCAAGGCACATAATACTAAATCGAGATCCCATGGAGGTGCAGGATGAGAAACCGGAGGTCTTAATAGAGCAGCACCTTTCAAGAAGGTCTTACACAACCTGTTGCTCATTAAGGGTGGGTCTATGGATTCATGAAAATTAGAAATCGCTGCCAATTGTACTTTGATGGTAGAGACAGAAGAGCCTTGGTTGAAAAGAGAGGTCAGGAACTTGAGTACTTCTGCCACGGGAGTAGAAATGGGGTCCAGGCCCCGGAGTTGAGCCCAGATAGCAAACCTTTTCCATTTGCTAGAATACAGTTTCTTCGTAGTAGACTTGTGGGCTGAAGACAATATGTGCACTACATCTGGATCTAGTGCATGTCTCCTGACTATGGTCGGAAGAGGAGGAGCCAGGCCGTCAATTTTAATGTGTCTAGGGACTGGTGTTGTAGTCCCGACTGATGAATCAGTAGGTCTGGGACCTGGTCCAGGAACCATGGACCTTCCAGAGCATGTTTCCGAAGATAAGGAAACCAGAATTGACGAGGCCAGTAAGGAGCAATTAAGATCATCTTGCTCCCTAAGAGAGACGCCTTCTGAATTACCCTGGGTAGGAGAGGAACTGGAGGGAAGGCATAAAGCAGGCCGGTGGGCCAAGGATGGACTAGCGCGTCCATAGGGCTCTTTCCCGGAGCCGGGGTTAGGGAGAAAAAAATCTTTGCACTTCGCATTCAGAGGAGTCGTGAAGAGGTCGCAGCACGGAACTCCCCATTCTCTGAAAATCTGTCTTGTAATAGTCATGTTCAGAGACCATTCGTGAGGAGAGAGGATGGTTCTGCTCAACCTGTCGGCTATGACACTGGATTTCCCCGGTATGTGAGTAGCCACTAGGAAGCGTTTGGTCGAGACTGCCCATTCCCAGACCCTCATTGCTTCCCTGCAAAGAGGATAGGATCTGGTCCCTCCCTGTTTGTTCAGGTACTAGACAACTGACATGTTGTCTGAGTGAACAGCAATTACGCCCTGAGGGAGGTAATAGTGAAGGACTTGAAGGGACAGGAGTACTGCCCTCATTTCTAGGATGTTGATGTGGAGAGAGGTCTCTTCCGGATGCCATTTGCCCTGGACTGACCTGCCCAGGGAATGCCCCCCCACCCCGTCTGGGAGGCGTCCGTGGTCAAAGTGGCCACCGGAGGAGGAAGAACAAAGGGTCGTCCCTGATCCAAATTGGTGGACACTAGCCACCAGCGAAGGTCCCGTCTGCAAGATTCTGTGATCCATATTAGATGATTGAGAGGGAGTTCCTGAAAGGACCACTGAGATGAAAGAAGCCACTGGAGGATTCTCATGTGTAACCTTGCCAAGGGAACTAGCAGAACTGTGGCAGACATCGATCCCAATAGCTGCATGACCATTCTGGCTGGGGCTTTGGACCTGGGGAGTAAGGCTCGAACCTGATTTTGTATGATCTGAATTCTGTCTGCAGGTAGATAGACCCGCATCTGGTTTGAATCTATCTCTGCCCTATGAATCTTATTCTTTGAGATGGCCGTAACACAGACTTTGGCCAATTGAAGGTGATTCCGAGGGAATTGCCCAGAGATGTTGTGGCTTGCAGGCTCCGTAGAAGTAGATGCCTGGAGGTGGCAGTTAGAAGCCAGTCATCTAGGTACGGAAACACCTGGAATCCTAGACTCCTCAAGTGAGCAGTCACTACTGCCAAGCATTTGGTGAACACCCTGGGGGCTGTGGTGAGACCAAAGGGCAGCGCACGGAACTGAAAATGACTGCCTCCTAGGCTGAAGCGCAAGTGTCTCCTGGACGTTTGATGTATTTTGATATGGTAATACGCGTCCTTGAGGTCTATGGAGCACATCCAAACACCTTTCTCCAACAATGGGAGAATGGTTTGTAAAGTGACCATTCGGAACTTGGACTTCTTGACTGAGCGGTTTAGGTTGCTTAGGTCCAAAATGGGCCTCAAGTCCCCAGTCTTTTTTGGCACCAAAAAGAATCTTGAGTAAGTCCCTAATCCGATCTGGTCTGCGGGGACCGGTTGGATGGCTCCTTTTTGCAGCAGTTTTGAAATTTCTACGGCTGCGGTATCCCGTTGACTGGGTGGCGGGTCCGGGATTCTTTTGGACTGAGGGGGGGGACAACAGAATGGGATGGAGTAACCTCCGGCGATAATTCGAAGCACCCATCGGTCCTGAGTGATCCCTTCTCAGGCCTTTAGGTGCTTCGAAAAATGACCCCCGACTGGCTCCGGAGCAGCACAGTCGGGCAATCCCTCAGGGACTATGAAAGGCTGAACAGCCACGAAAGGACTCAGTCTCCAGTGTTGCGGGGGCCTCTGCCGCCTCTGGGACGGCGTCTTCCTGATGAATTTCCCCCTCCTCTGCCTCTGGAGGGGGAACCTTCCTGCTGAGAGGGGTAAGACTTCTGCGATCTCCGGAACCACATCTTCCCTCCTCTTTTAGCCTTGGGATAAGGCCGAAAGGGAGTGGAAAATCGTGCCCCTACGGCAGTCAGAGTCTTACCCTCCTGTTCACAGCGGGTAAGTGTGTCTTTCACCTTGGGCCCAAACAGGGAGGACCCATCAAAGGGGGTGTCGGCGAATGAAGACTTGAAGGCCTCCGAAATGACACAGGCGGAGCCAGGCTTGTCTCCGTAGAGCAATGCCTGTACCCGCCGCTCTACTCGCCCCTTCGGCCGCATATGAAATGAGCCTCATGGACGAGTTCGAAATGGATGACATTGTAGCCAGCTGAGATCCAACCGTCTGGGCCAGCTCCTCAGGCAGGTTACCTAAGAGGGTATTGGATAGCTCCTTAATCAGATCCCTCTGGAATCTCGTAAAGTGCGTCAGGTAGTTCAAAGACCTCAGGGTAAAGGCCGCTGAACTTAGGGTGTGCTTGCCGTACCGATCCATGCTCCTAGACTCCTTATTAGGAGGATGGATGGACGTAGAAGCCTCTGCTACATCCTGCTGTGTAGCAGATGCCACCACCATAGCATCCACAGCCACACCTTTTGTAAGGAACTCTCTATCTGGGGGTGCCGAAAGAAATTTGTTTGGACGAGCGGGCACCGGTTCCACAGAGTCCGGGTGTTCCCACGCCCTTCAACAGATCAAATCCAAGAGCTCGTCGAAGGGCGGAGACACCCAGGAGGTGGAGGGCTGAGCCCCGAAGGCCTTCAGGAACACCGACTCATCAGCAGAGGGAGGTTTGGACTGCCAGCCGCCTCGTTGTTTTAGGGCTTCCAGGATGTCTGCAAAGGAGACATCATCCGAGGACAACTTGGGGGACCCCTCTGCATCATCGAGATCGGTGTCAGATGTCAAAGACTCGTCAGGGGAGTCAACGTGCTTCCTCTTGCACGTTTTCTTCCTGGGAGGTTCTTCCGAAGAGGCTTCAGAAGGACCTCCAGGAGGGGGAGAAACCCCAGCGGGGGTAACCTGAGGACCAGGGGCTCTGCTGTCTGTGGACAGGGGAACTGCCAATGACCCAGTCTCCAAATGTAGGGAAGGAGCTGGGGAAACTGTGGAGGTAGCCAAAGAAGATTTGGCTAGAGCACTCCTCATAGCCCTGAAGGCGGGACCACCAGAATCCTGGGAAGGTCCCCCCTCCGTGGCCACGACAGTGGACGGTACTCCCACCGCCGACGCACCAAGAGGGAGACTTGGGACCGAAGGTATCAATCCCGAAGCCCCCCCCCCCAGGGCCGAAGGAAGAAGTCCGTGCACTGAACTCCGACCCAGGAGCCGGTGTCGGAGCAAGGGTCGGGCCTGACCCTAACACCTCCACTGGTTCCACCAACACCTGCTCCAACGGTGCCGAAGCTGTTGGAGGAGGAAGTACAGTAAGGGAGTGGACCATCGGCTCCAAAGCCGAATGGGCTGGAGCCGAAACCATCTTTTGGAACACCGGAGACTGGAAGAGTCGAAGGAGCACCCTGTCGATGTCCGAATCAGACATCCTGGAAGATCTCGAGGATACCGATCGGGCCTGAACCGATTTCTCCATCAGCTCCAAAGGGCTCGGGGACCGGCTCCGAAAGGACTCAACAATTATCGGCTCCGAGGAAACTTTCAAGGAAATTTCCCTCGGCGCCGATAAGGACTTCGCCCGAGGGGAAGTGTCTGAGCCGATGACCCTTATCGGCTCCAATATCAGTGGAGCCGATGAGGGTGACCCGCCTCTCGATGCCCCAGACCTCGGCTCCGAAACCAGAGGGGTCGAGGCTGGAGGCATCGAGGCAGACCATTCCGACCTCGGCTCCGAAGTCCGTGGAGCCGATGGAGAAGTCTGCTTTGCTTTTTTAGCCGTCTGTTCCGACTGACTGGTCGGAGCCAGCGCTTTCCTCTTCTTAGAAGGAGACTGAGAGGAAGATAATGCCTCCTCGAAAGAAGGCTTGATTAATTCTTTGAGGATTAATTTGTTTTTCCTCTCCTCGAGGACTCGGGAGGAAAATGCATGGCATACACTGCACGATTCCTGGAGATGTTTGGCGCAAAGACAATAGACGCACGAGGAGTGGTCGTCCGTTATGGACATTTTGAACCCACACCTCGTGCACTTTTTAAACCCGGAGGGTTTATGTTCCTTAGACATAGTTCTACAAGAAAAAACACAGACCACAACAGTAAACTTTAAGACACAGGTACAAAAAAGTATACCAGAAACTCAGAATATTTTAAACTGAAAAAACCCAAGGTAAAGGGAAACAAACAAGGAGGGTCAAGACCCTCCAACTCAAATGGGTACTTGACCCACACACAACCACTAAAGTAGTTAGTACAGGGGAAGGCCCCTCTAACTTAAACGGAACCTTCTCTAACAGGAAAATTTAAGTTAAACTCAATGAAAAAACAAGAAACACACTCGTACACAAAATAGCCGTTAAAACAGCTTTTGGGTTGAAAAGAGTGAACCACTGACAGGAAAAGAGACTATAAATATAGTACTTAGCCCAGCCAATGTTGAGACCACGTCCAAGCTCTGTAAGCGGCAAACGAGATCTGGGGGATTAGTGGTGGTGCATCCTGGGATAAAGATAGCTCAGCCAATTAGAGGCCTCGCTCTATAGCATAAGCGTGCAGAGTCGGAGCAGAGGGATCGGCTCCGAGCCCATCAGTCAGAATGTAGGCGAGATAGGATCACATAACATCTGTCTGTTGAGGAGGAGACAAAAAGATCTACCTGAGGAGTACCCCACTGATGTACAATGTCCAGAAACATATCCCTGAGAAACATCCATTCATGAAGATTTGACAGAGTCTGCCACTAGAACATGCTCTGAAGAGATGTAAACCACTTGAAGAACCAGGTAATGGCAGACCGTAAAATTCAAAGCCTGAACAGCCAGCTTGCAAACATGGTAATATTCTGCACCCCTTTGTTTATTCATGTACCACATGACTGTGGTATTGTCTCGAAGAACCTTTACAGGTCCTGGAATTCAAAGGGAGTAAAAGGCTTGTAGAGCTAGAGCCTTCATCTCCTTGATGTTGATATGGTCTTATATGTTGATGGGACAAACAGACCCTGGACTTTGTTATTGGAGTAGGCTCCAAAAGTATGGTCAGAAGCATCTATGCAGAGCTCCTGAGTAGGGAAAGGAACCTGGCAGACCTACATTTAGGGAAATCTGATTATCTAAGCTCAAGATTGAGACAATGTAAGAGAGGGACCAGATACTCCAGAGGGTGGCAGTGCTGGAGCCAAACAGGCTTGAGATGACATTGAAATTTCATGTGGAGTTTGGCAAAAAAACAAGGAAATGGTGGATGCCACGTAACCCAGGAGTTTTGAGAAATTCCCTTGCAGGAAGGACTAGAAGAGGAAGAGACTTGAAATAATCAAAGACAGGACTTGGGGAGGTGGGAGAAAAGCAAACATTGGGATGGTCCAAATCACGCAACCCAAAAACACCTGGTCCTGAGAGGGAGTTAACACAGACTTTTTGAGATCAATAGTGAACTCCATACTGCGCAGAAGCAACAGTGGAGTGTAGGTATTGAAGCAAGAGCTGTGGAGAGTGGGCTTGAATTAGGTTGTCATCTACATAAAGGAATATACGACTTCCCTGAATTCTTCTGAAGAGTAACACAGAGGCCAGACATTTGGTAAATACCCCTGAACCAGTAGAAAAGTAGAGTTTTGTACCTACCATAAATGTAGATGTTAGAGTGTATACACTGCTGCAGTCATGACACTTGGGTTATCCTGCCGTCAGGCGGTTCCCCAGTCGGCCTGAGTTCCAAAGTCTTGGTCTGGCATCGGTTGCCGTCGCCTCCTCCCTGACGTCAGTGCAACAGGGGTATATAAGATGCAGCCGACCCCATTTTCTTCAGTTTTTCTTGCCCCAGATGTCAGGTGCCTCTAAACAGGTAGACAATTCCAACTGCTAATAAAACATACATAAGAAAAGCAAAAAAACAACTTACAGCTACCAGCAAATACTCCCCATAGGTAGTAAAGGGTAGAAGACATAGGTACGTACCAGCCAGTAAGAAGGGAAGGAGGGAGGGTAACCTGGACTGCAGCAGTGTATACACTCTAACATCTACATTTATGGTAGGTACAAAACTGTACTATGTTCGTGTTACACTGCTGCAATCATTACACTTGGGTAGAATCCCAAAGCTGAGGTAGGGTGGCTGGTTCTATAAGGCATTAGGGGTTTAAGGCCCTGCAGCACTGCAGTGGCGAAGCCAGCTCTGGATTTAGTGTATAGAGGCAGATGGTAATGCTTGATTAAGGTATGTACAGAACTCCAAGTTGCTGCTTCCAAAATATCCTTGGTAGGTACCCCCCTGAGATGGGCAGTTTAAGTGGCTGTTGCCCTGGTGGAGTGAGATCTAATGCTGCTAGGTACAGGTTTTCCATGGTATGTGTAGCAGAAACGTATACAATGTCCTATCCATTTTGAAATCGTCGGTTTTGAAATGGCTTTTCCCTGTGCTCCTGCAGCATATGCTACCAATAACTGCTCAGATTTTCTGAAAGCTTTGGTTTTGTCCAAGTAGAAGCGTAACTGCCTGTGAATGTCCAGATAGTGCAGTAGTCTCTCCCCTTTATTCTGTGGTTTAGGATAAAAAGTTGGCAGGTGAATAGTTTGGTTTAGAGCCACACTGGATACCACCTTTGGCATAAACATAGGGTTAGTTCTTAAAGACACCCTGTCCTGGTGGAAAATGAGGAAAGGTTCCACTGCCATTAGTGCCTGTAATTCTGAAACTCTTCATGCTGATGTTATTGCCAGGAGCAGAGCAGTTTTCCAAGAGATATATTTTAATTCTGCTGTGTTAGCTGGCTCAAAAGGAGGTAAAGTTAGTTTTTCCAAAACAAAGTTGAGGTCCCAAGTTGGAGTAGGTGCTCTATGGGGTGGTCTTATGTTTTTAGCCCCTCTGAGGTACTGTTTTAACAGAGGATTAGAGAAAATTGGTGGATCCGTGTTGTAATGAGCAGAGATGGCAGAGGCGTGGATCTTGATGGATGAGGAGAGGCCTTTGTCCAGCATCTCAGTTAAGTATTGTAGTATCCGAGGAATGTCTGGGATAAGAGGGTCAAGGTTGTGAGCTTGGTTCCAGGCACAGAATCTCTTCCATTTATCCAAATAGGCTTTCCTGGTACTAGGCCTTCTGGCCTCCAGAATGACATGCATAACAGCTTTGGAGAGAGGCATTGCTTGCTTGACTAAGGAATCTTCCATGCAGCTAGGTTTAAGATCTTTAGCTGGCTGTGTAGTATTTGATTGTTGTGCTGAGTCAGCAGATGCGGGATGTGAGGCAAAATCCAGGATGTTTCTTGTGCTAAGCTCCTTAAGATTGGGTACCAGTGCTGGCGTGGCCAGTCTGGTGCAATCAGGATCATCTTTGGCTCTTCTTGCCTGGCTTTTATGAGCACCTTTGGCAGGAGAGGTAGTGGTGGGAAAGCGTAAACTTGTAGGTTCTCCCAGCTGAATGAGAGGGCATCCACTTTTCATGCTTGTGGATGGTAACTCCTTGTGCAGAATTTTTGTAGCTGGCAGTTTATTGGGGATGCAAACAGATCTATGTCAGGGCTCCACCAATTCTGTGTTATTCTGAATATTTGTGGATTCAATTCCCATTCGTGGGGATCCATGATGTTTCTGCTTAAGTCTGCCAGTGTGTTTTTCTCTCCTGGCAGGAATTGTGCTTGCAGATTAACTTGAAGGTTTATAGCTGCGTTCCACAAGGTCATGGCTTGTCTGCATTTGGGGTAGGAGTGAGTGCCCCCTTTCTTGTTTATGTACCACATAACTGTAGTGTTGTCTGTCTTTAGCAGTAGTTGTCTTGGATGCAGCAGGTCCTTGAAAGCTATAAGGGCATTATGTACAGCTAGCATCTCTTTGTTTGATTGATGTGAAGATAGCTTTGTTCTATTTGCCTGCCATGTGTGCTCCCCAGGCGTAATCCGATGCATCTGTTGTCAGTGTTTGCCTGGCAGTGGGTTGTGTAAAAGGCTGTCCCTTGTTGAGGTGACAAGCTTGAGCCCACCATTGAAACTCCTGAAGGCAAAGGATTAGTGGTATAACTGTTTTCAAATTTTACGTAACTGTGCTATCTTCTCAGGCAACTAATGAGGAAACACAGTACGTGACGACCACAAAAACATTTATTAAATACAACAAGAAATAATGGCAAAATACAAACTTAACACAAGAGTTTAGCGCTTTCACCTATCCATAGTAGGCTTCTTCAGAACTCCTTCAATTAAAATAAACGCCATTTTAAATAAACTTTTAGGCGCGAAACTGGGCCAACTTGACAACTGTTATTTAAAGTGCTACTGTGCTATTTAGTGAATAAAACAACATTGAAATGTCCGTAGCGATTATTATATAAAAACTGCATGTTAAACAAAATGCATTAACCATACATATCCCAACAAATTAATATATTCATTAACTGAACCACAGTAGACTTAAATTGCACATTATATAAAAATTGATTCAATGCAGCCTAAATTATGTGTTAAAAAATATTAGCAAATGAAATAATGAAAAAGATGCAAAAAATAAATAATAAAAAATAAAACTAGTGATTGTAAATAGTATAAAATTTGTAAATCAATTGAGGGCATAAGTGTGCAAATTGGATGTAAGATGTCAACCCTTTTGATATTAATAAATAATAATGTTATCCAATAAATATATATTACATGTAAATACTTAAGTAAAAATATCACTCTATAATACTACATTAAATTGCATTAATTGATGTATATTGTAAATATAAAATTTAATATCAATAAAAATAAAAGTTATGAACTATTATAAGAAATTTGTTAAAAATGTTAATTGCAATAAATATTATAAATTTAGAAGTTATGTACCTACCATAACGTTCCATGTTAGTTGTCTTCATCTCGCCTTCTTCTTGCTGGATGGGTTCTTTAGCTCGAGAACTCCTTTTACCAGCTCGAGGCAACCCTATATCCCATGATGCAAGGCGGAACTACCTCAGATCTCGTTTGGCAGCTAACTAACCCTGCTAAAGACTTATCCTAATATAATTAGGAACCATGGTTCCTAAAAGAAGTCCTCATAACAATGCTCCAGAGGAAGCAATCTAATAGGAACTCTCAAGATCTGTCCAGGCCAGGAAGGAGGGTGGAAGAAGGCGAGATGAAGACAACTAACATGGAACGTTATGGTAGGTACATAACTTCTAAATGTTAAGTTGTCGATCTCATTCTTGCTGGATGGGACCGTGTCCCTAGCACCTGTATCCCGGGTGGCTCAATGGAACAGACTCTTGAGAACAGTGGAACCAAAACTGGCCCTATCTCTGGAGGCCAAATCCAACTTGTAATGAGACACAAAAGTATGAGGCGTGGCCCAAGTAGCTGCTGCACAAATAGTGTCAATGGGAAGTCTATCCTGAAAGGCTACAGAAGTGGATAGACTCCTGGTCGAATGAGCTTTTGGCTTAGAAGATAGTTGTTTGCCCTTAGAGAGTACACATAGGAAATGGTGGAAGTCAACCATCTAGATAAGGTCACTTTAGATACTGGAAGACCCAACCTGCTTCCTGCATAGGAGACAAACAATTGGTCTGATTTTCTAAGTTGTTTAGTCCTATGTAAGTAGTACCTGAGCTGACGATGAACATCCAAAAATGCAGCTTCTGTTCAGCTCTGTCAGAATAGTTAGGAAAGAAAACTGGTAGATCAATAGATTGGTTAATATTGGCTTGAGATACAACCTTGGGAAGAAAGGAAGGGTTAGTCCTGTGCGAAACCCTATCCTTATGAAACACCATATAAGGTGAACGAATACAGAGGGCCTGAATCTCAGAAACTCTTCTTGCAGAAGTAACAGCCAGCAAAAATATAGTTTTCCATGTCAACAACTTTAAAGAACACGTAGCAGACGGTTCGAAGGAGGTAGAATTAGGGATGCCAACATTATGTTCAGATCCCATTGCGGAGGAGGATGTTTCACAGGCGGCTTTAGGAGAAAAACTCCTCTCAAAACGGCTTTGCATAACCTATGAGACATGATGTTATTGTCCTGCAAGCCAACATGAAATTTGGAAATAGCAGCCATTTGTACTTTGACTGTAGATGATGACGATCCTGAATGAAAAACCTCCGCCAGGAAATCCAAAACAGAATGTATAGGAGCGGTGAAGGATCAATATTTCTGGCAAACGCCACTTGCTAGCATAAACAGTTCTAGTGGACGACTTTAAAGAAGACACTAAAATGTCTCTGACTGAGTCAGAAATCATTGGTAGCCTGGCTAGGGAAGGAAGTGGAGCAACCAAGCAGTGAGGTTGAGAGAATGAATGGCTCGGTGCTGCTGACCCGACTGGTGGATCAAAAGATCCGAACTGGGTCCAGATGCCAGGGCTGCACCAGAAGGTGACGATGTAGAGACGGAAACCAAATTTGTCGAGGCCAATATGGAGCAATGAGGATCAATTTGGCTCTCAAAACGGTGGCTTTCTGAATGACTTGTGGAATCAATGGAAAGGGAGGAAAAGCATAAAGAAGTCACCGAGGCCAATCCTGGGTTAGAGAGTCTCTCAAGGGTTGGCCTGGAAGAGGAAATAGTGTGAAGTAATCTGGGCACTTGCTGTTTTGAGGGGTAGCGAAAGATCGCAACAAGGGGTGCCCCACTTCAGAAAAATCTGATCCACTACAGACTGATTGAGAGACCACTCGTGAGGCATCCGAATAGATCTGCTTAGCCTGTCCGCCAATAGGTTGGACCTGCCGGGGATGTGCGTTGCTATCAGAAACCGCTGAGAAGAGATCGCCCATTGCCAAAGTCTGAGAGCTTCGACATAAGGGATAGGACCTGGTTCCGCCCTGTTTGTTGATGTACCAGACCACGGACATGTTGTCCGTCTGTACTGCAATAGTCCCTGTGGGAAGAAAGTCGTTGAGGGCTTGCAACGTTAAAAGCACTGCTCTCATCTCCAGGACATTTATGTGCAGGTGGTATTCTATGGGTTGCCCGGGGACCATCCTGCCCTGATAGCGCCCCCGCCCGACCCGATCAGAGAGGCATCCGTGGTGACTGTGGCAACTGGAGGAGGGAACAAATGGTCGGCCCTGCTGAAGAAGAGGGAAGATACCCACCATCGTAGATGAGCCCTGCAAGACTGTGTCACTAAGATCTCGTGTCTCATGGGCAGATGGGTAGTGCGACGTGGTACGACCTCGCCGGAACAACATCCACTGCAGGAGGCATGTGGAAGCGAGCTAGTGGAAGAAGAACAATGGCTGCAGCCATTAGGCCTAGAACCTTCAAGACAAACCTGGCTTTGACCTTGTTGCTTTGTAACAGAAGCTGAACAAATTTCTGGATGTCCAGAACCTTTGATTTGTTAGTGTGGCTAACATTTTGACGGTATTTAACTCTGCCTATAAAGGTGATAGATTGGCAAGGCAGCAGAGAGGATTTTTCAAATTCACGAAATTCCTAGACTCTTGCAAAGCTGTAGGTGTAATCTCTGGACGAAGAAGCTGATCCCTGGAGGTGGCGGAGAGGAGCCAGTCGTCCAAATAAGGAAACACTTGGAATCCTCGGCGTCTCAGGTGAGCTGTGACCACCGCCATGCATTTGGTGAACACTCTGGGGCTGAAGTGAGGCCAAAGGGCAGTGCTCTGAATTGGTAATGACTGGCTCCCAGCAGCGGAGAAACCTTCTGTGAATCTTTATGTGATAGTACGCATCCTGAAGGTCTATCGAGCACATCCAGTTGTCCTTGCCCAGAAAGGGCAGAATGGATTGCAGCGTGACCATCCGAATCTTGCCTTTTGACAGACTTGTTTAGTCTGCTTAGGTCTAGTATTGGTCTCCAATCTCCCGTCCTTTTGGGGACCAAAAGAATCTTGAGTAGAAGCCGGATCCTACTTGGTCTGCGGCACTGTTTGGATGGCTCTTTTTCCCAGGAGTTTTAAAACTTCCTGTTTTGCCAAATCCCTTTGACCGGGTGAGATGTCTGGAAGGGATTGTAGAGGTACGGAAACCTTTTTCAAGGGATTTTGTAACCCTCGGATATAATCGACTGTACCCACTTCTCTTGTGATAGGGATTGCCAGGCTACTGGGTACAGCGAAATTCTTCCCCGACTGCCTCCAAGGGTGGACAGTCGGGCAACACCTCAGGGATGCTGAAAGGGCTTCTCAGGAAGAGGCTCCCTGTTGCCCTGGTTCTGAGGACCCCCTGCCTCTAGGGCGGCGTCTATTATTGTTACCCCTCTGCCTCTAGGGGTAAACTGACCACGTGTGTCCGGTGTAGCTCCTTGGGCCATCTTCCCCTTCTGACCCTTGGGATATGGTCTAGAAGGAGTGGAAAACTGGACTCCAACGGCAGAAAGAGTTTTACCGTCTTGTTCACATCTGGTCAAAGTATCCTTCACCTGAGGTCCGAACAAAGCCGAACCGTCAAAGGTGTTGGTGAAGGGGTCCGCAAAATTACCCAGCCGCATCCAGGCTTGGCGTCTAAGAGCAACGCCTGTGCCTGCGGCCCTGCTGGTTCCATCGGCTGCATAAGATATGAGCCGCATGGAGGAGTTAGATATCGAATTCAGGATAGCTAGCTGAGAGGCAATCTTTTCCTGAGCCCCAGCAGCTGAAGGATCCTGGACTACTTCCCCAGTTCCTTGAGAATATCTCGTTGAAGCCTGGTGAAGTGACAAAGGTAATTCAGCGCATTGCAAAGGTCGCTGAAGAAAACATCCGCTTTCCATACCTGTCCATGGTCCTAGAATCCTTATTAGGAGGATGGACAGGTACTGAAGGATCCGCCAGTTCCTTCTTAGTGGCCGCCGCCACCATAGCATCCACAGAGACACCTTTGGACAGGAACTGTTTGTCCGTGATGAATTTGGATGGTCTCCTGGGGACAGGTTCCACAGAATCTGGAGCCGCCCATGCCCCGAGCCACTACCTGCATGAGTGGGTGAGGTGGAGGGTCGGGATCCAAAAGCCTCCAGGTATACCGACTCATCCTCGGAGGGGTCAATGGAGGCCAATTCCCCTCTGTTTGAGGAGCTCAAGGATGTCTGAAAATGAGACATCCTCAGAGGGGACCGTGGGAACCCTCCGACTCATCTAAGTCGGTATCAGATGTAGTAGACTCAGGGAGTCTGTGTGTTTCCTCTTACCGCGTCTTCTTCAGGGGTTCACCTGCAGGGTCAGGAGAAACCTCGGAAGAGGAGGAAATTCCAGTGGGGAAACCTGGGGCGATGGATCCCTGGGCCTGAGAGCAAGAGGCTGGCAAGAGGCTTCTGCAGGCACTGATGAGGGAGGAGCTAGAGGGATAGACCGTTGACCAGGCTCAGAGGCCAGGACACTCCTCATCACCTCAAAGCTCCTCTCCCGGGAGACCTGAACACACCCGCTCGAAGAAACAGGAATGGTCGGCTCCAAGAGAGAGAAGGCTCGAGGCAGATGTGGTCCGATGCCACTAGCCCCTCGGAGCCGACAGTGGATCCCTCCAAGGAAAGTCTCAAGGAGGAGATCGGGCCGAGGATGAGGATGTATCGGCTGTCCCAAGAAGCTCCGGCCGAACTCTGGTGTGGAGTCGGAGGAGAAATCTCAAGAGGGGGCTGTAGCGAAGTCTGTTGAGACGGGCTATGGAGCATTTGGGCCAGTGCCTGAGACTTCAACAGCCTGCTTACCACCCTCTCCAAATCGTGGTCAGACAGCCTGGAAGATCGATCTCTTGCGGGCGAGCCGCCGGGCAGCCGAAGTCCCCCAGATGGAGCCGAGGATCTCGTAGTCAGGAGTGTCGGGCCGGCCGCACGACCCACTATTCTGGCAGAAGAAGCATCGGTTCCAGCGGGCCCAGAAGGAGGCTTAGACACTGTAGCCTGAGCCTTCGTGGCTTAAGAGGTTTTCCTGCCCCTTGCTTAGGAGGAGAACCTTCAGGTTTCAACAAACCTCGGAGGATCAGTTTGTTCCTCCTTTCCTGCAGGACTCGCTGGCTAAAGGCATGACACAACACAGGAGTCCTGCAGGTGCAAAGGAAGTGTGACCGTCTGTCAGGGACATTTTCTGACAGCACTGGTCACACTCCTGAACCTTGCCTTCCTTAGACATCCTAAAAGGATATACACACACAGTCCCCACAAACACACAACTTAATCCCTACACAGACACACAGGAAGGGAATAACTTGGGGAACTAGGCCTGACTAAAACTTTCACTGAAAAAACTATATTAAAAGTTTAAAAAAGGAAGGGAATAGGTTGGGCTGTACAAAATACAGGCTAACCTGACACTGAAGGGAAATTAAACCCCTAACTAACTTTTTTCTTATTTAACAAGAAAAACTTACCTCAGCTGGCAAAGGAGACCTCTTTCGCTAAGCGGCAAACGAGATCTGCATCATGGGATATAGGGTTGCCTCGAGCTGGTAAAAGGAGTTCTCGAGCTAAAGCAACCCATCCAGCAAGAATGAAGGCGAGATTGACAACTTAACATATTAAGATTAAATATTATATCTATGTGTTGTTATAAAAACTCGTAAATAATTAAATAAGCTATATTTGTTTTTTTGATAATAAATATTGAGGTGATAATATTGTGGCACTGGAACTGGGAACTATAAAAAATATAAATAAATAAATAAATACATATTTAAATAGTGTTACATGTAAGTTCATTTGGTCAATAAAGGTTTAATAGCAATGGTGTCATTTAATCCTGGTAACGTAGCAGCATCTGTATATAATTGCCACCATATTTCTCTATAACTTAATACATCTTTGATGTTGCCTCCTTTAAGATCAAATTTAATCTGTTCTATGATGGCAAATTTAAAACTGTGTTGATCACCATTGCTTTCAACATGTCTATACAAGGCATTATTCATGTCTTTCTTTTTGATACAATATGAATGATCATAAATTCTTCTTTTGAATGCCCTCTCAGTTTTGCCAATGTAGTAAGCTGGACATACTTCACATTTGGCAATATAGACAACATTTGGTGTATTGCAATTTCCCTTTACTGGTCTAATTTTCGTCCCATTGCAATTGTCCAAAACTACTTCAGTATGACACATAATGAACCTACACTGATTACAATTCCCACATTTTTTGGTGAAAGTAGGGACTTCACATGCAACACTCCTATTATGTGTTGTATTACCAGTTTCTAAAATCTTTTTCAAATTATGTGTCATTTTATAAACTATATGAGGTCTTTCACCTAAAATGTGAGATAATTCAGGATTAACTAAAAAAATTCCCCAATGTTTGAACAATATTTCTTTGATTGTATTAACACATGGAGTATAGGGTAATATGCAGGCCATTTTGTATTTGCTTGTAGACATAGATTCAGTCTCTTGAACCATGGGAGGACTAACCCCTAAAATTGGAAGATACTTGGTATCTCTTTGTGAAATCACATACCTTTCAACATCTTTTAACATAATTTTATTATATTTCCTCTCTATAAACATGTTTGTGATATAATCAACCTCAGCTAACATGTCCTCATATCTAGAAGTCATTCTGGCCGCTCTAATAAGTTGACCCTTAAAAATATTACGAAGCATTCTCCTAGGGTGATTACTGTCATATTGTAGGTAATCATTGGAGAAAGTACTCTTTCTATAAATATTAGATTTGTAACCTTTCTCATCATGTGTAACAATAGTATCTAAATATGGTAAGCCTTCTTTACTTATTGAGTAGGTAAATTTCAGAAAATTGCTACTGTTGTTGATGAAGGTTAAAAAGTCATTTAATTCATCTAAATTACCTTTCCATAAAATGTAAATATCGTCCAAGAAACGAGTATAATGGGAAATGTGTGTGATATGTTCGCTTTTAAAAAGTATTTCCTCTTCCCAATTCAACATGACAAGATTTGCATAAATTGGAGCACTGGCTGAACCCATTGCCACCCCTTTACATTGTTTAAAATGTTCTCCTTCGAATAATATAAAATTATTCTCCAATACTAGAATCAATTCAAAATGTTTGGTGCCAGTGATGTACGCTATGCTGACATCGCCAGTAGTAAGAGTAAGGACACTAGGACAACCGGTAATGAGCAGACAAATTCCAAAGGTAGCGATTCAACTAAGGATATGCTACCTACAGTTAGCGGACGCCATGGCCGCACGCATAATGGTAATACCAGTGTCCGTTCTACTCTGGTTACACAGGCTGCTGATTTGGGAGCCGTTTCCAAGTGTAAAACTACAAATATTTCATCGGGCCAATTGAACTCTACTTTGGATAACTTTACTGAGGGCATTTTTTCTATACAAAACAAAAACAGTTCCGCCGACGGTGTTGACATAGACTTGCCAGCTGGGCAATGTGCGAGACCTAATATGGACAAAAACCGTTTGAATTCCACAGGTTTCACTTTCGACTTTTCCGTTTATGATTTTGAGGAGGACGATGATTTTATGCTGCGAACTGGGGCCAAGTTGAAACGTGTTAAGCCAGTGAAGACCTATGCTCACACTGTAGGGCATCTATGGCTAACAAAGGTACTGAGTCTAGATCTAATACATACAAAAAGACTCAGGAGCACAAAAGCAATGATTATAATTTAAATAACTTTTTATTCAGTGACTGTAATTTCGATGATTATAAAAAGGGGAAAGAAGGGTTCCCCACTAACAAAGGTGCTAATAATTTAGCTTTAAAGGATAAAATATATAAGATGGGGAACCTAATGTGCAAATTGGACAATATAAAAATAGAAAATGCTTATTTGCATAAATGTCTAACTTTAAACATAGTCCCTATGGGACTACGTTTTTTCAAAGTGCCACTAGTGATTGCAATTGATGATACTGTAACTAAAGATTTTAACGAATTCTTTGACGAGTGTGGTTTTAAATTTATGAAGATGTTGATAAAATACAACGATGAATTATTACTACATTTAATAAGTGAGGTAGAGAAATTGAATGTCGAGATTGAAGGTGATTTATTGTTTGAAGAATGGAAAAATTTATATTGCAAACAATTTACTATTGTTGACAAGAAGTCGAAATTGGTTCACGAAAGAAAATGTAAGAAAATCAATAGAGACATAGTGCAGTATAAGGAAAATAGAGCATACAGATGGAATAAAGAAGGGGGCAAAAATTATGATAGGCGAACCACATATGATGACCACCCTAACAGTAAAAATGGTGTTAATGAGGAAGGGGGGACACAACATTATGAAGGAGGTGATTTTGAGTGTTATGACGATGAGGAATATCACAAATCAAATTTTCAGAGGAATTGGAACCCGCAATACTGGAAAAAAGTAGGTTACAGGAGAGAGTATGTCAATCGAGGTCAGAACCAATATCAAAAGAGATGGAGGGGGAACAACTGGAACTGATAGCACACATTAACAACACTAAAGGTGACGTAACGAAGAAAATTGTTACTAGGAAAGATAGAGGGAACAACAATTTAGGTGAATTCAAAATTTACAATTTCACCAATTTCATGGTTGATGAAGTCCATTACAAGTTATTATCAAGGGGAATGAAATTCATTCCTACCCCCAAATATAATTTGGTTGACCATTTGATTGAAACCAAAATATTTACACGGAAACTCAATTTATCTGTTATGTTCCACAATATTAAAAAGAACGAACAAACCATAGCAGGGGAGGCAAGTTTACTAAAACCCAAAAACACTTTTGTGCCATATATGAACCCTGTGGTGGAGTTGTTTGAAAAACAAGTCCATAGAGATTTGTACAAGTTAGCCAACACAATGAAAAACACCAAATACAGAGACAATTTATCCAAAGAAGAAAGAGAAGAGTTAATCAATTTGAGAAACAACAACAACATACGTATAATGAAGCCGGACAAGGGAGGGGGGATTGTTATATTTGACCAAATGGAATATATTTCCAAATTACATACTATATTAACAGAAACAGGTAATTATACTACGATTTCATTGAATGAAATCAACATTGCCTACCAGAGGATTAATTCGTATTTGGAAGAATTTTGGATCGACAATCGTATAAACAATGAATTATACAATTTTTTAAAGGTGCAGTATCCAAAAATGGCGACTTTGGTGGGCATTCCAAAAATACATAAAGACCCAACCAACCCACCTTTTAGACCTATACTGTCAGGCAGTAAGGCAAAAACTTTTCCTTTGGGCAAATTAGTAGATGTTTGGCTTAAGGATATATACAAAGATATCCCCTCACTTACTAAAAGATTCTTGGGATTTTTTACGAAAATTTCCTATGTTTATTGATGGCAGTAATCTTTATTATGTGACTATAGACGTTATAGATCTTTTTTCCTGTATACCCAGTAAACAGGGTTTACAGATGTTTTGTGAAAGTATAAGGACACACACTAACATTGACTGGGACAGGATATGTCTGATTATGGATTGTATGTCTCTAGTATTGGAGAATAATTTTATATTATTCGAAGGAGAACATTTTAAACAAAAAGGGGTGGCAATGGGTTCAGCCAGTGCTCTAATTTATGCAAATCTTGTCATGTTGAATTGGGAAGAGGAAATACTTTTTAAAAGCGAACATATCACATACATTTCCCATTATACTCGTTTCTTGGACGATATTTACATTTTATGGAAAGGTAATTTAGATGAATTAAATGACTTTTTAACCTTCATCAACAACAGTAGCAATTTTCTGAAATTTACCTACTCAATAAGTAAAGAAGGCTTACCATATTTAGATACTATTGTTACACATGATGAGAAAGGTTACAAATCTAATATTTATAGAAAGAGTACTTTCTCCAATGATTACCTACAATATGACAGTAATCACCCTAGGAGAATGCTTCGTAATATTTTTAAGGGTCAACTTATTAGAGCGCCAGAATGACTTCTAGATATGAGGACATGTTAGCTGAGGTTGATTATATCACAAACATGTTTATAGAGAGGAAATATAATAAAATTATGTTAAAAGATGTTGAAAGGTATGTGATTTCACAAAGAGATACCAAGTATCTTCCAAGTTTAGGGTAAGTCCTACCATGGTTCAAGAGACTGAATCTATGTCTACAAGCAAATACAAAATGGCCTGCATATTACCCTATACTCCATGTGTTAATACAATCAAAGAAATATTGTTCAAACATTGGGGAATTTTTTTAGTTAATCCTGAATTATCTCACATTTTAGGTGAAAGACCTCATATAGTTTATAAAATGACACATAATTTGAAAAAGATTTTAGAAACTGGTAATACAACACATAATAGGAGTGTTGCATGTGAAGTGCCTACTTTCACCAAAAAATGTGGGAATTGTAATCAGTGTAGGTTCATTATGTGTCATACTGAAGTAGTTTTGGACAACTGCAATGGGACGAAAATTAGACCAGTAAAGGGAAATTGCAATACACCAAATGTTGTCTATATTGCCAAATGTGAAGTATGTCCAGCTTACTACATTGGCAAAACTGAGAGGGCATTCAAAAGAAGAATTTATGATCATTCATATTGTATCAAAAAGAAAGACATGAATAATGCCTTGTATAGACATGTTGAAAGCAATGGTGATCAACACAGTTTTAAATTTGCCATCATAGAACAGATTAAATTTGATCTTAAAGGAGGCAACATCAAAGATATATTAAGTTATAGAGAAATATGGTGGCAATTATATACAGATGCTGCTACGTTACCAGGATTAAATGACACCATTGCTATTAAACCTTTATTGACCAAATGAACTTACATGTAACACTATTTAAATATGTATTTATTTATTTATTTATATTTTTTATAGTTCCCAGTTCCAGTGCCACAGTATTATCACCTCAATATTTATTATCAAAAAAACAAATATAGCTTATTTAATTTACGAGTTTTTATAACACAGATATATTTAATCTTAATATTTATAATATTTATTGCAATTATAACATTTTTAACAAATTTCTTATAATAGTTCATAACTTTTATTTTTATTGATATTAAATTTTATATTTACAATATACATCAATTAATGCAATTTAATATAGTATTATAGAGTGATATTTTTACTTAAGTATTTACATGTAATATATATTTATTGGATAACATTATTTATTAATATCAAAAGGGTTGACATCTTACATCCAATTTGCACACTTATGCCCTCAATTGATTTACAAATTTTATACTATTTACAATCACTAGTTTTATTTTTTATTATTTATTTTTTGCATCTTATTTTTCATTATTTCATTTTCTAATATTTTTTAACACAATTTAGGCTACATTGAATCAATTTTTATATACTGTGCAATTTAAGTCTACTGTGGTTCAGTTAATGAATATATTAATTTGTTGGGATATGTATGGTTAATGCATTTTGTTTAACATGCAGTTTTTATATAATAATCGCTACGGACATTTCAATGTTGTTTTATTCACTAAATAGCACAGTAGCACTTTAAATAACAGTTGTCAAGTTGGCCCAGTTTCGCGCCTAAAAGTTTATTTAAAATAGCGTTTATTTTAATTGAAGGAGTTCTGAAGAAGCCTACTATGGATAGGTGGAAGCGCTAAACTCTTGTATTAAGTTTGTATTTTGCCATTATTTCTTGTTGTATTTAATAAATGTTTTTGTGGTCGTCACGTACTGTGTTTCCTCATTAGTTGCCTGAGAAGATAGCACAGTTACGTATTATTTTAGTTGATTTTCCTCGCAACAACCTGTTCCGTGTTTTCAAATTTTGACAGTGTTGAGACCATACATTCTTTAGGTACCATTGTAGTTTCCTCATATGCAGTCTGGCATACGGAATTAGTAGTATGCAGGATGCCATGTAACCCAAGGCCTGCAGAATTTTTCTTGCAGGGAGTTGGGTCTTTGTTGCCATTAATTGAAAGTACTGAGTCAGTTGTCCTTGATTGTTTGGCGTGAGACAAGCCATCTGGGCCGTTGTGTTCAAGCTGGCACCCAGGAATATAATATCTCTTCTGAGGGCACTAGTTTTGATTTCTTTTCGTTTACTGTGTACCCCAGGAAACTTAATAGCTTTTTTACAAACGCCAGATGCTTTAGAAGAATGTCCTTGCTCTCTGCTTGAATCAGGCAGTCGTCCAGGTACGGATAAATTTGAATTCCTTTCTGTCTGCAAAATGCAATTACTGGTGCCAGGCACTTTGTGAAGACCCTGGGCGCGGTAGATAAGCCAAAGGGCAGTGCAGAGAATTGGTAGTGCATTGAACCAACTTTAAATCGGAGGTATCTTCTGCAGTTTTGTCTGATAGGGACATGCAGGTATGCCTCCTTGAGGTCCAAAGCCACGAGCTAAGCTTTCTTGCCCAGCATGGGAAGAAGCTGCTGTAGTGTCAACATTTTGAATTTCGGAACATCCAGATAAGTGTTTAGAGATGTAAGATCCAGAATGGGCCTCCAGGCTTTGTCCTTTCTGGGTACCAGAAAGAGTAGAGTAAAATTCTTGTCCTTGCTCCTGTGATGGTACCTTTTGAATAGCTCTCATATCCATGAGTGCTGTAATTTGTTTTTGAGCCTCTGCCCATTTGATTTGGTGGCAGATTTGGCATTCCTTTTAACCTTGACAGTGTGTGAAAGTGGAACCTGTAACCTTGAAATACAATGTTGAGAACCCATTTGTTTTTGGTGATCATTTGCCAATTGTGGTAGAAGAGTGCCAGTTTTTCTCCCAGGGGGGCTGCCAAGAGGGATTTGTTTGGCAGCTGTAGTGGGAAGTCATTGGAGCTGCTTTTTGTATGGTTGGGGCCTGTCTTCCCCTTCTTTCTGGCCTGATGCAACCCATTGTCGAGGCCTGTAAGGACCTTGTGTCTGACCTCTACCTCTTGGACGTCTGTAGTTTTCCCTTTGAGGTGTGTCTAATTGGAAAGGACCAATTCTTAGTTGGCCAGCTTCTGCTAAATCTAGGAGGCTGAACCTGTAAGAAATCCTTCACCATTTGCACAGATTTTGCCTTATCCTCCATTTTCTTTAATATCTCTTCTGCCTTAACTCCAAATAACACATCCTGCTGCAAAGGTGCATCCAATAATTTTGCTTTAACATGATCTGGTAACGTATGTTCTTTTAACCAATCATGTCTTCTAATGACAGAGCCTGTAACTGCTGCTCTGACTGCAGGAGGCCTCGAGAATCAAAACCACATTGCAAAGTATGCTTTCTCACTTGTTCAGCTGCATGCACTAAATCCTGCATTTCTTTAAAATTAGGAGGATCTGATTCTGGAAGGCATTTTTTGTTTTAACTGAGATAGTAAGAATTGCTGATATTTTAGCATGTGTAACTGGCAATTTAAGGCTCTCATTGCTAAAGTTGCAGACGTATATACTTTCTTTCCCCATCTGTCTAATGCTCTGGAATCTCTGTCAGAGGGAAAGTACAGTTTTGTACCTACCATAAATGTAGATGTTCGAGTGTTCACACTGCTGCAGTCATTACACTTGGGTTTATCCGGCCGTCCCGCAGTTGGCCAGAGTTCCAAAGTCTTGGTCCAGCGTCAGTTGCTGTTGCTTCTTCCCTGAGGTCAGTGCGCCAGAGGTATATAAGATGCATCAGACGCCATTTTCTTCAGTTTTTCTTGCCCCAGATGTCAGGTGCCCCCAATAGGTAGGCAATACATATTGCTAACAAAAAATATACATATAAAAACAAAACCTTCAGTTACAAGCAAATACACCACAAAGGCTGTATAGGGTAGAAAGGTATAAATGAGTCCATCTAGTTCAGAGGGGATGGAGGGAGGGTAACCTGGACTGCAGCAGTGTGAACACTCGAACATCTACATTTATGGTGGGTACAAAACTGTACTATGTTCATCGTGTTACACTGCTGCAGTCATTACACTTGGGTAGAATCCCAAAGCTAAGGTTGGGTGGCTGGTCTATAAAGAGTTAGGATTGGCTACGAGTCCCTGCAGAACTGTAGTGGCAAATCTTGCTCTGAATTTAGAGTAGAGAGGCAGGTGGTAATGCTTGGTAAAGGTGTGCACTGAACTCCAAGTGGCAGCTTCCAAAATTTCCTTGGTAGGTACTCCTCTGAGAAAGGCTGTTGAAGTGGCTGTTGCCCTGGAGGAATGTGGCCTAATGGTATTTGGGACTGATTTTCCATGCTGTGTAGCAGTAACGAACAGTGTCCCTATCCATTTGGATATAGTCTGCTTTGAGACAGCTTTGCCCTGTGATCCTGCAGCATATGCTACAAACAGTTGCTCAGTTTTCCTGAAAGCTTTTGTTTTGTCCAAGTAGAAGCGTAGCTGCCTGTGTATGTCCAAAGAATGCAGAAGTTTCTCTCCTTTATTCTGGAGGTTTGGATAAAAAAGTTGGCAAATGGATGGTTTGGTTAAGAGCCACACTACATAGTACCTTTGGCATAAAGGTAGGGTTTGTCCTTAAAGAAACCCTGTCCTGATGAAAAATTATAAAAGGTTCCACTGCCATTAATGCCTGTAGCTCTGAGACTCTTCGTGCTGAAGTTACTGACAAAAGCAGAGCTGTTTTCCATGATAAAAATTTTACATCGGCTGTATTGGCTGGATCAAAAGGTGGTAGGGTCAAGTTTTTCCAAAACGAAATTGAGGTCCCAAGTTGGTGTTGGTGCTCTCCGGGGTGGTCTTATGTTTTTAGCCCCTCTGAGGTACTGCTTTAGCAAGGGATGAGAGAATAAAGGAGGATCCATGTTGTAATGTGCTGAAATGGCAGAGGTGTGGATCTTAATTGATGAGAAGGATAGGCCTCTGTCCAGCATCTCAGTTAAGTATTGTAAAATCTGAGGAATGTTTGGAACGAGGGGATCAAGGCTTTGAGCCTGGTTCCATGCGCAGAATCTCTTCCATTTTTCTAAGTAAGCTTTCCTGGTGCTAGACCTCCTGGCCTCCAAAATGACATCCACAACAGCTTTAGAGAGAGGTGTTGCCTGTTAGACTAATGCATCTGCCATGCAGCCAGGTTTAGGGTTTTGAGCTGACTGTCCAGGATCGGATTGTTTTGAGTCAGGTGGTGTGGAATTTGAGGCAAAATCCATGGTGGGCCTTGAGCCAAGTTCCTTAAAGATAGGGTACCAGTGCTGGCGTGGCCAGTCTGGAGCAATCAGGATCATCTGTGGTTTTTCTTGTTTGGCTTTTAGGAGTACCTTTGAAAGGAGAGGCAGTGGCAGGAAGGCATAAACTTTCAGGTTTTTCCAGCTGAACAAAAGAGCATCCACTTTCCATGCTTGTTTGTGATAAGTCCTTGTGCAGAATTTTTGTAGTTGGCAATTCAGTGGGGAGGCAAAAAGATCTATGTCTGGGCATCCCCAGTTTTGCGTTACCATGCTGAAGATTTTTGGATTCAATTTCCATTCGTGAGGGTCCATGATGTTTCTGCTTAGATCGTCTGCCAGAGTATTTTTCTTTCCTGGCAGGAATTGTGCTTGCAGGTGAACTTGATACGTTAGAGCTGTGTTCCACAAGGTCATGGCTTGCCTGCATAGGGGATAAGAATGAGTGCCCCCTTGCTTATGTACCACATTACTGTGGTGTTGTCTGTCTTTAGTAATAATTGTCCTGGATGCAGAAGGTCCTTGAAAGCTGTTAGGGCATTTTGAACAGCCAACATCTCTTTTTGATTGATGTGAAGATGCATCTGGTCTGTGGTCCACTTGCCCTGAATGCATTTTCCTGCCATGTGTGCTCCCCAGGCGTAATCCAAAGCATCTGTTAGAGTTTGCCTGGCTGTGGGCTGGGTAAAAGGCTGACCCTTGTTTAGGTGACATGCCTGTGCCCACCATCGAAACTCCTGTTGTAGGCAGGGAATCATTGGTATTACTGCTTCTAAACTGTGAGTGTTGAGTCCAAACACTTTTTAGGTACCATTGTAATTTCCTCATATGCAGTCTGGCATATGGTATTAGTAGTATGCAGGATGCCATGAATCCCGGGGCCTGCATAATTTGTCTTGCAGGGAGATGGGACCTTTTTGCCAGTAATTTAAACTATTGAGCTAGTTGAACTTGTCTGGTGTGAGGTAAGCCATCTGGGCCACTGTATTTAAGCTGGCACCCAGGAATGTAATCTGTTGCGAGGGCACTAGTTTTGACTTTTCGTTTACTGTGTACCCTAGAGAAATTAGCAACCTTTATACAAATGCCAGATGCTGTAGAAGAATGTCCTTTGTGTCTGCTTGAATGAGGCAGTCGTCCAGGTATGCATATATTTGAATTCCTTTTTGTCTGCAAAATGCAATTACTGGTGCCAGGCACTTTGTGAAGACCCTGGGCACAGTAGATAAGCCAAAGGGCAGTGCAGAGAATTGGTAGTGCATTGTACCAGCTTTGAATCTGAGGTATCTTCTGCAATTTTGTCTGATAGGGACATGCAAGTATGCCTCTGAGGTCCAGAGTAACAAGCCAAGCCTTCTTTCCCAGCATGGGTAGAAGCTGCTGTAATGTCAACATTTTGAATTTTAGAATATCCAGGTAAGTATTCTGAATTGAAAGGTCTAGCATGGGCCTCCAGGCCTTGTCCTTTCTGGGGACCAGGAAGAGTCTCGAGTAAAATCCTTGTCCTTGTTCCTGTTGTGGTACATTTTGAATAGCTCTCATGTCCATGAGGGCTGAAATTTGTTTTTGTACCTCTGCCCATTGATTTTGTGGCAGGTCTGGCATTCCTTTTAGCCTTGGTAAAGTATGAAAGTGGAACCTGTAACCTTGAGACACAGTATTCAGAACCCATTTGTCTTGGGTGATTGTTTGCCAGTTTGGAGGAAAAATTGCTAGTTTTGCCCCTAAGGGGGCTTCCAGAAGGGACGTGCTTGGCGTACGGAGGGGTAAGTCATTTGTGACTGTTTCCTGTAAGGTTGAAACTTGTCCTCACCTCCTGTAAGGTTGAAACTTGTCCTCACCTCCTTTTGGGGTTGAGGTGCCCCACTGTTGTCTGTTTGAGCCTTGGTGTTGAGATCTGCCTCTTGGGCGTCTGTATCTGCCTCTCTGTGACCTGACACTGGAAAGGACCAATTCTTTATTGGCCAATTTCTGCTAAGCCGAGGTGGCTGTACCTGTAAGAAATCCTTTACTGTTTGCATTGATTTAGCTTTATCCTCCATTTTCTTTAACACCTCTTCTGCCTTAACACCAAACAAGGTATCATACTGTAAAGGAGCATCCACTAATTTTGCCTTAACATGATCAGGTAAACTCTCTTCTTTTAACCAAGCATGCCTTCGAATCACAGAACCTGTAACTGCGGCTCTACAAGAGGCCTCTAAAGAATCAAAACCACACTGCAGAGTATGTTTTCCCACCTGTTCAACTGCATGCAATAAATCCTGCATTTCTTTACAATCAGGAGCTTCTGAGCTTGCAAGCATTTTCTGTTTTAACTGAGCCATTAAATATTGTTGGTACTTAAGCATGTGAAACTGGCAATTTAAAGCTCTTACTGCTAAAGTTGCAGAAGTGTATACTTTCTTCCCCCATCTATCCAAAGCTCTGGGATCTCTGTCAGTGGGTACTGGATTTTTTTTGCAATGGAAGCCTTAACCCCTTTTGGACCCTGGGAAATCGTTTCTGGATCAGCAGAAGGGTTTTTATAAAGAAACTTGTGAGAGTCAGGGACTCTAATACCCATCTGGCTTGGCTGGAGAAGGGGGCAAAGAAACAGGAAATAAGCTGGATTCAGACAACACATCCTCCACAATGTCTAGCACAGGCAGAATAGGCAATAAAAGGAAATCCCTGAGCCTTTTCTTGGATTCTGAGTAATCCTGACTTTCCCAATGGAAATGCTCCCTCAAGGTATGTAAAGTTTCCCCAAAAGAATAATCCTCAGGAGGAGAGGCTGAAGTGATAGATTCTTCAGCATCAGAGTCCTCATGGGGGGGGGATCAGAGGAAATGGAAACCTGATCAGAGGAATCATAGTCTGTATCCTGCGCCTAGGTCTTTTCTCAGGAGGGGGATGGGAACCCCTGATTAGAGTAACGAGGTCTTCGGCAATTTTAAGCATCTGTTTCTTAGGCATGGAGGACAGTCCAGGAGAATGCTGTACTTGTTTCTTTGTCTTTAATGGTACCTTTGTCTTGGCTGTTGTTTTAATGGTAAGTTGTGAAGGTCTGAAAAGTACAGTTTTGTACCTACCATAAATGTAGATGTCCGAACAGGATAGCATCTGCAGTCATAACAAAAGGGTTGTCCTGTCGTCAGGCAGCCCTTCGGTCGGCCGGATTCCAAAGTCTGGGTCCGGCTTCGGCTGATGTCGCACTTCACCCGACGTCATCTCTGCTGGTCTTCGGGTATAAAGGCATCAGCCGACGCCATTTTCCTCAGTGTTTCTTGCCCCAGATGCCAGTTGCCCTCTCGGAAAGCTAAATTTTGGATAAATGCCAATGTTTCCAAAATAGTAGAAGGCAAACACAAAAAATAAGCATGTATGTACATATATACAAACAAATACACCATAAGAGACTCCCCCCCCAGCTAGCTATAAGGAGGGTAAATACCCTAGGAGTACCACAGAGGGGAAGGAGGGTGGGTAATCCTGACTGCAGATGCTATCCTGTTCGGACATCTACATTTATGGTAGGTACAAAACTGTACTATGTCCTTCAAGGATGCATCTGCAGTCATAACAAATGGGTAGAATACCATAGCCAAACTAGGGGAGGAGGAAGAAGATTTATGGTGTAGTTAGGATCCCTTGCAATACAGCTGTGGCAAACCCTGCTCGGGATCTAGAGTATAGAGGTAAATTATAATGCTTGGCAAATGTATGCACGGAGGTCCAAGTAGCCGCCTCAATAATGTCCTTGGTTGCCACTCCTCGAAAGAAAGCTGTGGTAGTGGCTGTAGCCCTTGTAGAATGAGGTCTTATGTTCTGTGGAACTGGTTTTCCATGGTAGGAGTAACAGAATCTTATGCAATTTCCTATCCATTTGGAGATTGTCTGTTTGGAAATTGCTTTTCCTTCCCTTCCTGTTGCATAGGCTACTAAAAGCTGGTCAGTTTTTCTGTTACTTTTGGTTCTGTCCAGGTAGTAGCGTAACTGTCTATGTACATCCAAGGTATGCAGCAGCCTTTCCCCCCTGTTCTGTGGATTGGGAAAGAAGGTAGGTAGGTGGATTGCCTGGTTTAAAGACACTCTGGATACCACCTTGGGCATAAAAGTAGGATTAGTTCTCATGGACACTATCTTGATGGAAGATTAGGAAGGGTTGTACTGCCATTAAGGCCTGTAGTTCAGAAACCCTCCTTGCTGAAGTAATTGCCAGTAGGAAAGCAGTTTTCCATGATAGGTGTTGAAGATCTGCTGTTGCTGCTGGTTCAAATGGAGGGAGTGTCAATTTTTCTAGCACAAAGTTCAAGTCCCATGCTGGTAATGGTGGTTTCCTAGGAGGTTTTACATTCTTGATCCCTCTGAGGAATTGCCTGAGTAGAGGATGCGAAAAGACAGGTGGATCGAAGCTGTATTCTGCGGAAATAGCTGATGCATGTATCTTGATGGAGGAATAGGACAGGCCCGTATGTAGAAGCTCTGCCAAGTACTCCAGGATGTTAGCAATATCTATGTTCGAGACATCTTTTCCTCTTTCAGTACTCCAAATGACAAACCTTTTCCATTTTCCTGCATAGTTCCTTCTTGTTGAAGGTCTGCGGGCTTCAAGGATAATGTCTTTAACCCTTTGGGATAAGTCTGGGTTAGTAGCTGTTATGTGATGTTCCAGGCAGTCAGTTGCAAGGTTTTTAGGTTTGGGTGCATGACGCTGTAGTTGTAGTTCTGAGTTAACATCAAAGGCATCAGGGGTATTGGCCACATTCTCCCCTGAGACATGCTCCTCAGCAAAGGATACCAGTGTTGTCTTGGCCAATTCGGAGCTATCAGAATTATCCTTGGACGTTCCTCTTTGATTTTCAGTAGTACCTTGTGCATCAAAGGCAGAGGTGGAAATGCATAGGCTGTCAGGCCTTTCCAACTGAAGGATAGAGAGTCCACCTTCCATGCTAGTGGGTGGCATGTCCTTGTGCAGAATTTTTTGAGTTGGTGATTGAGTGGGGATGCGAATAGGTCTATTTGTGGCATTCCCCATTTCTTTGTGATGGCCTTGAAGATGTCTGGGTGTAGCATCCATTCGTGAGCATCCGAGGTGGTTCTGCTTAACATGTCTGCTAGGGTGTTTTCTTTTCCCGGCACAAATATTGCCTGTAACTGGATGTTGTAGCTCAGAGCCATATTCCAAAGGTCCAGATTCATTCTGCATAGGGGGTATGAATGAGTGCCTCCCTGTTTGTTGATGTACCACATGACTGTGGTGTTGTCTGTCCTTATCATTAAATGGCCTTCTTTGAGGAATGGTTTGAATTTCTGGATTGCTAGTTTTACTGCCAGCAATTCTTTTTGGTTTATGTGCAGGTGCAGCTGGTCTGGAGTCCACAATCCTTGTATGCACTTGTCCAACATGTGCGCCCCCCAGCCTAGGTCTGAGGCGTCCCTTGTGATGGTTTGGTTTGCTTGAAAGTTGTGGAAGGGCAAGCCTGGGTTTGACTGGCATGCTTGAGCCCACCATAGGAACTCTTGTTTCAGGCATGGGATTAGTGGGATTTCGGTTTCTAAGCTGTGCCTGTGTTGAGACCATAAATTCTTTAGGTACCACTGTAGTTTTCTCATATGTAGTCTGGCATGGGGGACCAGGATTATGCATGATGCCATGAAGCCCAAGGCCTGCAGTACTTTTCTTGCTGTTAGTTTGTGCTGCTTTGTTAATGCCAAGAAGTAAAGAGGGAGTTGTGCTTGTTTTTCTGCAGTTAGGAATGCCATTTGTTTTACTGTGTCCAATTCCGCTCCCAAGAATGTTCTTGTCTGGGATGGTATCAGTCTTGACTTTTTTAAATTGACTGTGTATCCCAGGGCTTGTAGTAAGCAAATGACTCTTTGTAAATCTGTTGTCAGCTTGCTTTTGTTGTCCGCTTGTAACAGGCAGTCGTCCAGGTATGGATAAATTTGAATTCCCTGTAGCCTGCAATGAGCGATTACTGATGCCAGGCATTTTTTGAATACTCTGGGCGCAGTTGATAAGCCAAAGGGCAATGCTGAGAATTGATAATGCTCTGATCCTGCAAGAAATCTGAGGTATCTTCTGCAATTTGGTCGTATGGGGACGTGCAGGTATGCCTCCTTGAGATCTAGAGTTACCAGCCAACACTCCTTGCCCAGCATGGGAAGAAGTTGCTGTAGGGTCAGCATTTTGAATTTTGGTACAATGATGTATGTGTTTAAGACGGACAGGTCGAGAATAGGTCTCCAACTTTTCTCTTTTCTTGGTACTAGGAAGAGTCTGGAGTAGAATCCTTTGCCCTGTTGTGTTAATGGTACTCTTTCCACAGCTCTCATCTTTGTTAATTGAGCTATCTGCTTTAGAGCTTCTGTTTTTTGTTTTGTAGGTAGGTTTGGCATTCCTCTTTTACTGGTAAGGTGTGGAAGTGGAACCTGTAGCCTTGGTCTATGGTTTGCAAAATCCACTTGTCTTTTGTGATATAGTGCCAATTTTTCGAAAATAAGGCTAACTTTCCGCCTAAAGGTGCTGCTATTTGCTCCCTGGTAGGCGGTGTCAGAGTCAAGTCACTGTGATTGTCCTGTTGCAGTGGCAGTGGTTGTGTCTGTGCCTCTCTGGTTATTGCCTTGCCACTGGCGTCCTCTATAGGCACCTCCTCTGGATTGATTTCTGCCTCTAGAGCGTCTATTCCTGCCTCTTTGAGATTTTGAGGAGTCTGGAAAGGACCAATTTTGGCAGGCCAGTTCCTGCTAAACCTTGGGGCTGAACCTGTAAGAAATCCTTAACTGTTTGTACAGATTTTGCCTTCTCTTCCATTTCTTCATTACTTGCTGAGCAGGTGTACCAAATAGACTGGCCTTATCCATAGGAGCATCTAACAGCTTTGCTTTAACATGATCCGGCAAAACCTGTTCCTTCAACCATGCATGCCTTCTTATCACTGTGCCAGTCATGGCTGATCTAAATGAAGCCTCCAGTGCATCATAGCCACATTTTAAAGAATGGTTACTAACCTGCTGAATGTTATTCACCATTTCTAAAACATATTTCTTATCTAAGGAGTCATCAGAGGACAGCTTCTTAGTTAACTGATCAAGCATAAACTCTTGGTATTGGATCATGTGAAACTGACAGTTTAAAGCTCTAGCTGAGAGAGTAGCAGAGGTGTAAACTTTTTCCCCATCTCTCTAAGGACCTGGATTCCCTTTCAGAAGGGAGAGGGTTTTGCTGAGGTCGGCTACTGCCTTAGGCCCCTGGGATATAGTCTCAGGATCTGCAAGTGGGGCCTTGTATAGGTGGTGATGAGTGTCTGGCACCCTGTAAAATCTATCTGGTTTGGCAGGGCTGGAGGTAAAGTATCCGGAGCAGTGCAAACATCATTAAATGCATCATCCACAACAGGCAGAACTGGAGGTATAGCTAAGGGCCTATGTTGTGGTAAGTGCAGAAAGGTCCTAAGCCTTTTTCTTGAATCTGAGAAATCTTGTCCCTTCCATTGGAATTGTTCTCTCATGGCATGTAAGGTTTCCCCAAAGGAAAATTCCTCTGGTGGAGAGGCAGATGGAATGGATTCTTCAGCATCGGAATCTTCATAAGTAGAAAAAGGAGCCTCTGGCTGATCTGTAATGTCTGAGTCATCCAAAGAATCATCAGAGGACACTGGCTCGGGGGCTCTGCTCTAGGTCTCTTTTCTGGAGGCTGAGAGGCCCTGTCTGGGTGAGATTGGGATCCCCTAATTAAGGAGATTAAATCCTCTGCCAGAGTAAGCATTTGTGAACTAGAAGTGGGCCTATGTGAGGGGTCTTAACAGGCACTGATTTAACAGTTTTGGCTGCTTTAGCCCTGGCAAAGGCCTTTATAGACATGGCTGCAGGAGGCCTAGCAGCACCACGTGCTGGGGTAGAGACATCCAAAGGGATGGTGTCTGATAATTCACTAGGAACCACAGTAGTAGGCAAAATTTCAGAGGCCGATTCAACTAAGGTAGCAGGAGCCTCAGTAGTAGTCATGGATTCGCTGAAGATTGACCCGTTTTCGGTTTCGCCGAAACCGAGACACTCGCTTGCTTAACGTGGTTTCGGCGAAACCACGGACCGCGAGTGTCGGTCTTTTTCTTTGCGTTTTTAACAATTTGGGTAGTCGGAGGATCCGGCGGCATAATGTCGCAAAATCTGAGCAGAAAAACTGTTCAGCAAACTCCGACCGACGCCTAAGCGTTCGTCGGTTGAAGGAAGCACAGGCTAAACAGGCTGCTACGTCGTGGTCTGGGCCTAAACAAGGTAGGCAGTAAGAGTGGAAATCTTTATGAGATATTTGTTTCCCACAAGTTAAACAGTTATTTACTTTTTCTGACATCGGCTGAGGCAAGAAAGAGTCCCCAACGGGGTACTTAGCTTTTTGGAAGTCTTCGAAGTAGTATTCGGTAGTAGTAATCTCTGGGTCTGACCAACCGGCACTTGCGAACAGCTTCTGCTTTGGGCGCCACGCGGCAAGAAAGACTGAGGAAAATGGCGTCGGCTGATGCCTTTATACCCGAAGACCAGCAGAGATGACGTCGGGTGAAGTGCGACATCAGCCGAAGCCGGACCCAGACTTTGGAATCCGGCCGACCGAAGGGCTGCCTGACGACAGGACAACCCTTTTGTTATGACTGCAGATGCATCCTTGAAGGACGTCCCTCAGAAGCCGATGCCTGCTCAGCGGCTCTGGACCCATCTGAGGGATTAGTTTCCGTAGGCCCAATACCTTGAGTTTCCAGAGGCCTAGCCATCTCCACATGGGAGTCGGAAGCAGCCTGTGGCTCTGAGGTAGCGGGTGTCAGGGGCTGCGAAAACGCTCACTGAGAACCGGCGACTGGCCTAGAAGAGGTTTCTTCGTCTGTTTTGGACCTCAGATGCCTGTCTTTATCCTTGTCTTTGCGTTTTTTCGGTATTGAGGTAGTCGGTTGATCCGACGGCATAGTATAATTGAACCTTCGGCCAAAGTAGTGCAAAGCAAAATCAAAACGTCTTTTTATAGTGCATTTGTTAAATCTAGCACAAAACAGACTAGTGACGTCGTGATCAGGGCCTAGGCATACAATACAGTACGAGTGGAAGTCCTTATGAGGTATTTGCTTCCCACAAGAAATACAATTAACATTTTCTGACATCGGGGTACTTAGCTTTATTGAAGACTTCGGATCTGAAATTTGACTTTGAAAATCTCAGGAGTCGGCTGACTGGCACTTGCGAACTGCTTCTGTTTCAGGCACCGCGCAGCAAGAAAGACTGAAGAAAATAGCATTGGATGCATCTTATATACCCCTGGCGCACTGACGTCAGGGAAGAAGCGACAGCAACCAACGCCGGACCAAGACTTTGGAACTCTGGCCGACTGCGGGACCGCCTGACGGCAAGATAACCAAAGTGTAATGACTGCAGCAGTGTAACACGATGAACATCTGGATTCTTGGCTGATGAGGCCTTAACTCTTTTGGGTCCCTGAGAAATAATTTTAGGGTCAGCTACAGGGCTTTTATACAGAAATTTGTGCGAGTCAGGGACTCTGTAGTATCTGTCAGGTTTAACAGGGGCTGGAGGTAAGGAATCAGGATTTAAGGTGCATTCAGTATACACATCATCCACAACATCTAACACTGGCGGAATAGCAAGGGGTCTGTGTTGAGGTAATAAAAGGAAGTCTCTGAGCCTTTTCTTGGATTCGGAGTAATCCTGGCCTTCCCACTGGAAATGTTCCCTCATGGTATGTAGGGTTTCCCCAAAGGAGTAGTCCTCAGGCGGTGAGGCTGACGGAATTGATTCCTCAGCATCAGAATCCTCATAAGGGGGTAAAGAGTATCCTAGGTCTGAGGATGAATCAGAAGACCTGGTCGGATGAGTCCTGTCTAGGCCTTTTATCAGGAGGGGGATGGGACCCCCTAATCAGAGTGATTAGGTCTTTGGCCATTTTGAGCATTTGTTTCTTAGGCATGGAGGCCTGTCCTGGAGAATGCTGTACTTGTTTCTTTGATTTTAAAGGAAGCTTATTTAGTTGAGGGTGTAATGCTTAACTGAGTAGGTCTGAAGACACACACTGAAGCTGTGGCTTGCTCAGCTACTCCGGATCCCTCTGAAAGGTTAGTCTCGGTAGGCTGAATAACTTGTGCGTCCGAAGGCCAGGCCATCTCCACGTGGGAGTCAGAGGCGGCCTGTGGTTCTACAGAAGCGGTCGTCAGGGGCACTTTGCTGAAAACCGGAGAACCGGCGACTGGCCTAGAAGAGGCTTCGTCAGTTTTCGGCCTCAGATGCCTATCCTTGTCATTGCGCTTTGTGTATTCCGGTTGTTGGAAGTTCAGACTGCATGGTATAATTTAATTTTCTACCAAAATAATGTCGGGCAAAATCAAACTGATGTTTGATAGTGCGCTCGTTAAACCTAGCACAAAACAGACAACCAGTGACGTTGTGGGCTGGGCCTAGGCATGGGATACAATAGGAATGGAAATCCTTATGAGGTATTTGCTTCCCATAAGAAATACAGTTATTAAGTTTTACTGACATTGGCCAGAGGCAAGAAAAAGTTTCCCCAATGGGATACTTAGCTTTGTAGAAGACTTCGGTTCTGGATTCGGAATGAAAATCACAGGAGATGGCCGACCGGCACTTGCGAACTGCTTTTGCTTTGGGCACCGCGTGGCAAGAAAGACTGAAGAAAATGGCGTCGGCTGCATCTTATATACCCCTGTCGCACTGACGTCAGGGAGGAGGTGACAGCAACCGATGCCAGACCAAGACTTTGGAACTCAGGCCGACTGGGGAACCGCCTGACGGCAGGATAACCCAAGTGTAATGACTGCAGCAGTGTAACACGATGATCACCACCAAAATGCAAAGCAAAGAAATAAGGAAAAAGAAGAGAAAAAAGTACAGTTTTGCATCTACCATAAATGTAGATGTCAGATAGGTATGCATCTGCAGTCCTCACATATGGGTTTGTCCTGCCTCAGGCAGCCCTTCGGTCGGCCGGATTCCAAAGTCTGGATCCGGCGTCGGCTGATGTCACCCTTTCCCCGACGTCAGAGCGCCTGGGGTATAAAAGTGCCAGCCGATGCCATCTTCCTCAGTTTTTCTTGCCCCAGATGCCAGGTGCCCTCTAAGGAAGGACAAATTTGGAGAAATGCAATAAATTCCAAACATGCAGAGAAATATATATATATATATATATATATATATATATATATATATATATATATATAAAACTAATACACCATAATAGATAACCCCAGCTAGCTATGAGAGGGATAAGTACCCAAGAAATACCACAGAGGGGAAGGAGGGAGGGTAAACCTGACTGCAGATGCATACCTATCGGACATCTACATTTATGGTAGGTACAAAACTGTACTATGTCCTTCAAGGATGCATCTGCAGTCCTCACATATGGGTAGAATACCATAGCCAATCTGGGGGTGGTAGGATCTACGCAAAGGATGGTGTAGCTAAAATGCCCTGCAAGACTGCCGTAGCAAAGCCTGCTCTGGATCTGGAATATAAAGGTAAATTGTAATGCTTGGAAAATGTATGCATGGAGCTCCATGTAGCAGCTTCTAAAATGTCCTTGGTAGCCACCCCTCTTAAGAAGGCTGTGGAGGTGGCTGTGGCTCTGGTGGAATGAGGTCTAATGTTAGCTGGCACAGTTTTTCCATGAAAGGAGTAACAAAAACGAATGCAATTCCCTATCCATTTTGAAATTGTCTGTTTGGAAATTGCTTTTCCTTGTGCACCAGCAGCATATGGTACAAACAGCTGGTCAGTTTTTCTGCAACTTTTAGTTCTGTCCAAGTAGTAGCGCAACTGTCTGTGAATGTCCAGGGTGTGCAGAAGTTTCTCCCCTTTGTTTTGTGGATTTGGAAAGAAGGTAGGCAGGTGAATAGCTTGGTTCAATGAGACCCTGGATACCACCTTTGGCATAAATGAAGGATTGGTTCTCAATGAGACTCTGTCCTGATGAAAAATAAGAAATGGCTGTACTGCCATAAGGGCCTGTAACTCAGAAACTCTTCTTGCTGAGGTTATGGCCAGAAGGAAGGCAGTCTTCCAAGACAGGAACTGTAGTTCTGAAGATGCTGCTGGTTCAAAGGGAGGCAGTGTTAGTTTTTCCAACACGAAGTTAAGGTCCCATGTAGGCACTGGTGGTTTCCTTGGAGGATTGATGTTTTTGATTCCTCTTAGAAACTGTCTTAGGAGAGGATGAGAGAAGACAGGTGGATCAGTATTGTATTCTGCTGAAATTGCTGAAGCATGAATTTTAATGGAAGAGTAAGACAGGCCATTGTGGAGCACTTCTGCCAAGTATTCCAGGATATGTGCCATGTTCATTACTGTCGCATCTAGGCCCTTTGTGGTGCTCCAAGTGCGAAATCTTTTCCATTTTGCTGAATATGCCTTTCTTGTGGAAGGCCGGCGGGCGATCTTCCATGATGATATCCTTCACTCTCTTGGATAGCTGATCCTGGGGAGGAGTCAAGGTATTCTCCAGGCTGTTAGTTGCAAGGTTTTCAGGTTGGAATGCAGAGTTTTGTAATTGTGCTGTGTCAGGAGAAGTGGCCATTGAGGAAGAGGCCACGGTTTCGTGCGTGACATGCTCTTTAACAGTGGGTACCAGTGCTGTCTTGGCCAGTCCGGAGCTATCAGAATCACTTTTGGCTGCTCTGTCCTGATCTTCAGTAAGACCTTGGTCATTAGTGGAAGAGGTGGAAATGCATACACTGTTAGAGTCCTCCAGATGAAAGAGAGGGCGTCCACTTTCCATGCTTGTGGGTGGTATGTCCTCTAGCAGAATTTCTTTAGCTGATGATTGTGGTGGGAGACAAAAAGATCTATGTCCGGCCTCCCCCAAGATTGTGTTATCTGAAGGAAGATGTTTGGGTGCAGCATCCATTCGTGTGCATCCATGATATTTCTGCTTAGGCTGCCCGCCAGCATATTGTCTTTTCCTGGCACAAACTGGGATTGCAGCTCTATATTGAGTTTCAGGGAAAGTTCCCATAGATTCATTGCCAGTCTGCAAAGAGGGTAGGAATGGGTGCCTCCTTGCTTATTTATGTACCACATAAAGTACAGTTTTGTACCTACCATAAATGTAGATGTCCGATAGATATGCAACTGCAGTCATAACATATGGGTTGTCCTGCCTCAGGCAGCCCTCGGTCGGCCGGATTCCAAAGTCTGGGTCCGGCGTCGGCTGGTGTCGCCTCCTCTCTGACGTCAGAACGGCTGGAGTATAAAGGCATCGGCAGACGTCATCTTCTTCAGCGCTTCTTGCCCCAGATGCCAGGTGCCCTCCTAGGAAGGCTAGAATTTGGTGAATGGATAAACAATTCCAGACATGCACAACAGTAATAAACAGATACACCATAGGAGATACCCCCAGCTAATAGGAATAGGGGTAGTGGACCCATAAAGAAGGTTGCAGAGGGGTAGGAGGGTGGGAAAATCCGACTGCAGTTGCATATCTATCGGACATCTACATTTATGGTAGGTACAAAACTGTACTATGTCCTTCAAGAATGCAACTGCAGTCATAACATATGGGTTGAATACCATAGCCAAGTTGGGGGTGGTTGGAACTAAAAGTGATGGTGTAGCTAAAATGCCCTGCAGGACTGCCAAAGCAAAGCCTGCTCGGGATCTGGAGTATAAAGGCAGGTTGTAGTGCTTGGTAAATGTATGCACGGAGCTCCATGTAGCAGCCTCTAGAATGTCCTTTGTAGCCACTCCTCTTAGGAAAGCTGTGGATGTGGCTATAGCTCTGGTGGAGTGTGGCCTAATATTGGCTGGCACACCTTTTCCATGCAAAGAATAGCAGAATCTGATGCAGTGTCCAATCCATTTGGAAATTGTTTGTTTGGAGATTGCTTTTCCTTGTACTCCAGCAGCATAGGCTACAAGCAGTTGGTCAGACTTTCTGGTGGCCTTAGTTCTGTCCAAGTAGTAGCGTAGTTGCCTGTTTATGTCCAAAGTATGCAGCAGTGCTTCCCCCCTGTTTTGAGGATTGGGGAAGAAAGTAGGCAGGTGAATGGCTTGATTTAGAGACACCCTGGAAATTACTTTTGGCATGAATGAAGGATTGTTTCTTAGAGAGACTCTGTCCTGATGAAAAATGAGAAAAGGAGGTACTGCCATGAGTGCCTGTATCTCAGAGACTCTTCTTGCTGATGTGATTGCCAGTAGGAAAGCCATTTTCCATGAGAGAAATTGCATTTCTGAAGTTGCTGCTGGTTCAAAGGGAGGAAGAGTTAATTTTTCCAAGACGAAATTGAGGTCCCATGCAGGTATTGGCAGTTTCCTGGGAGGTTTGATATTCTTTATTCCTCTTAGGAATTGTCTTAGCAAAGGATGTGAAAACACAGGTGGATCACAACTGTATTTTGCTGAGATTGCTGAGGCATGAATCTTTATGGAAGAATATGAGAGACCAGTATGAAACATTTCTGCCAAGTATTCCAATATCTGAGGTATACTCAATACTGTTGTATCCTGACCCCTGTTAGCATTCCAGATGATGAATCCCTTCCACTTGGGCTGAATAGGTTTTTCTGGTGGAAGGTCTGCGTGCTTCCAGTAAGATCTCTTGAACTTTTGTGGAAAGAGATATCGGAAGGAGTTATGGTAACCTCCAGGCTGTCAGATGCAATGTTCTCAGGTTTTGATGAACAGTCCTGAAATTGTGTTGTGTTAGAAGCAGAGGCCATAGGGGCAGAGGCCGTGGTTTGGTCCGAGTTATGCTCAACAGCAATGGGTACCAGTGCTGCCTTGGCCAGTCTGGAGCTATCAAAATGCCTGTTGGTTGTTCTGCTTTGATCGTCAGTATCACCTTGGTCAGCAGTGGTAGAGGAGGGAACGTATAAATTGTTAGGGAATTCAAGCTGAAGGAGAGAGCATCCGTTTTCCAGGCTAGAGGATGGTGGGTCCTTGTACAGAACTTTTCCAGGTGATGATTCATGTGAGAAGCAAAGACATCTATGTCCGGTTTTCCCCATTTCCTTGTTATTTGTGAGAAAATGTGAGGATGCAGCATCCATTCGTGTGGATCCAAGAAATTTCTGCTCAGCTTGTCCGCCAGTACATTGTCCTTGCCTGGCACAAACTGGGATTGCAGATGTATCTTCAGACTTAGGGATTTTTCCCAGAGAATCATTGTTAGTCTGCAGAGGGGATAAGAATGAGTTCCTCCCTGCTTGTTTATATACCACATAACAATGGTGTTGTCTGTCCTTATTAGCAAATGTCCTTGTTGAAGTGATTTTTTGAAAGTCTCGATTGCATGTATCACTGCCAACATCTCTTTTTGGTTTATGTGCAGATGCCTTTCCCTTGGTGTCCATTGACCTTGAATGCATCTGCCCTCCATGTCTTACCCATCCATGGTCTGAGGCGTCTGTTGTAATCATTTGACCTGCTTGAGGTTTGTTGAAAGACATGCCTTTGTTTAACTGACTTGTTTGAGCCCACCACAAAAATTCTCTTTTCAGACATGGAATGAGTGGGATTATGTCCTCTAGGCTTTGGCTGTGTTGGGACCATAAGCTTTTTAAGTACCATTGCAGCTTTCTCATATGAAGTCTTGCCAAAGGTATCAGAAGAATGCAAGATGCCATGAACCCCAGGGCCTGCAGGATTTTCCTTGCAGTCAGCTGGGAGAGCTTTGCTAGGCCTTTGAAGTACTCTGGTAACTGCTGCTGTTTTTCCTCTGTGAGGTAAGCCATTTGTGTTTTTGTGTCCAGTTTGGCTCCTAGGAAAATAATCTGTTGGGATGGCAGAAGTCTTGATTTCTGAATGCTGACTGTGTATCCCAAGGACTGTAGTAATTGAATGTCATAGTCCAAGTTTGCTATCAAGGTTTGTTTGTTGTCTGCTTGTATGAGGCAGTCGTCCAGGTAGGGGTATATTTGAATCCCTTGGAGTCTGCAGTGTGCCACTACTGATGCCAGGCATTTCGTGAACACTCTGGGCGCAGTAGATAAGCCAAACAGCAATGCTGAGAATTGATAATGCTCTGTCCCTGCAAGAAATCTGAGGTATCTTCTGCAGCTTTGTCTGATTGGGACATGCAGGTATGCCTCCTTGAGGTCCAGAGTGACCAGCCAAGACCCCTTGCCCAGCATGGGAAGGAGTTGCTGAAACGTCAGCATTTTGAACTTTGGCACAATGAGATAAGCATTTAGAGTAGACAAGTCCAGTATAGGCCTCCATTTGTTTTCCTTTCTTGGAACAAGGAACAGTCTTGAATAAAATCCCTGGCCTTGTTCCGGTGGAGGGACCTTTTCTATTGCTTTTATATTTTAACAGCTTTGAAACTTGAATGAGTGCCTCTGCCCTTTGATGAAGTGGCAGGTTTGGCATGCCTTGTCTTATTGGTAAAGTATGGAAGTGGAATCTGTAACCTTTGTCTATTAAATCCAGAATCCAATTGTCCTTGGTTAAGATATGCCAGTTTTTTGAGAATAAGGATAATTTTCCGCCCAAAGGTGCTTCTCTTTGAGCCTTTGTAGACGGTATGAAAGTCAAGTCATTGTGGTTGTCCTTGTGGTGCAGCTGGACTGCCTGCGCCACCACTTTGATTTGGTGGTTGCCATTGGCGGCCCCTGTAGGAGCCTCGGTATTGCCCTCTACCTCGGGCACGCCTGTTTTTTCCCCTTTGTAACTTTGTCAGTGTCTGGAAAGGACCAATTCTTTGAAGGCCAGTTCCTGCTGAATCTGGGTGGCTGGACCTGGAGGAAATCTTTGACTGTCTACTGATTTAGCTTTTTCCTCAATGGACTTCAACACATCTTGTGCATTAGCACCAAAAAGCTTCTGTTTTTCCAGAGGTGCATCAAGTAACTTTACTTTAACATGGTCTGGCAGTGGCTGTTCTTTTAACCAAGCATGTCTACATATAACAGCCCCAGTCATAGCTGCCCTACATGAAGCCTCCAATGCATCATAACCACACTGAAGAAAATGACTGCTAACCTGCTGAGTGTTATGTACTAGATCCTGCAATGCCTTTCTATCAATAGGCTCAGGAGAGGCTAGCTTTTTCTGTAAATCATCCAGTAAAAAATCCTGGTACTGAAACATATGAAAAAGGCAGTTAAGTGACCTCATGGCCAGGGTGGTAGAGGTATAAACTTTTTTACCCCATCTCTCCAGGGACCTAGCTTCCCTATCCGCTGGCAGTGGATTCTTGGCTGTGGAAGTAGCCACTCCCTTGGGGCCCTGTGAAATAGTTTCTAGATCCACAGAATGGGCCTTAAAGAGATGTTTGTGGGTGTCAGGGACCCTATAATATCTGTCTGGCTTGACAGAAGCAGGAGGGAGATAATCAGGGTAGCACTGGAGTCGGAGAAAACATCATCCAGGACATCCATAACTGGAGGGATAGCTAAAGGTCTGTGCTGGGGTAGCTTGAGGAAGGTACGTAGCCTTTTCCTGGAATCAGAGAATTCCTGACCCTGCCATTTAAAATGCTCCCTCACAGAGTGTAGGACTTCACCGAACGAAAAATCCTCTGGAGGAGAGGCAGAGGGAATTGATTCCTCAGCATCAGAGTCCTCATAGGCCTGGAAGGATTCTTCTTGGGTATCTGAATGCTCAGAATCCCCAGAGGCTTCATCTGAAGAGAGGTTGTCGGCCTGCTCAGTTCTTTTCTCTGCAGGCGGCTGAGAACCTCCGTCTGGATGAGGCTGAGACCCCCTGATAAGAGAAGTAAGATCTGCAGCAAGAGACATGATCTGTTTATCAGAAGAAGGGGCCTGGGCAGTAGGTTTAGGATGGGCCTTGGCCTGGCTGGCTGCCTTAGCACGTGCAAAGGCCTTGATGGACATGGATACAGGAGGCCTAGCTGCCCCACGTGCAGGAGTAACCTTGTCCACAGGAATGGTGTCGGGTAGATCCAGAACTTCGGTTTCTGGAGGAAAATCAACAACCGGCACCGGTGTGGACTCCGAGACTGAAGGACGTGTTAACGCTGTGTCGTCGGCCTGGAGCGGTTGAATTACCGCTTCCGAAGGGACCGAAGCACTCGTGGAGGGTTTAGGAGGAGTATCGGCGAAGGACGCGGGCCGAGGATGTCAGTCCCGGTCCTTTAGTTTTTTGGTATATTGAGTTGTCGGTTGTTCCGACGGCATGATATAAGCGAAAGATTCGCCGAAAAGGTCTTCGGCAAATTCTGCCCAGTGCCTGAGAGTGCGCTTATTAAAGCAAGCACAGGCAGCACAGGCCGAGACGTCGTGGTCTGGGCCCAGGCAAGGGAGGCAATAAGAATGGAAGTCCTTATGAGGTATTTGTTTACCATAAGACAAACAATTATTAACTTTCTCAATTTGTTCTGACATCGGCTGAGGCAAGAAAAAATGTTCCCCAACGGGGTACTTAGCTTTTAGATGACTTCGGTACTGAAAACACAGGAGCTGACCGACCGGCACTTGCGAAATGCTTCTGCTTCGGGCACCGCACGGCAAAAAAGACTGAAGATGATGGTGTCGGCCGATGCCTTTATACTCTAGCCGTTCTGACGTCGGAGAGGAGGCAACACCAGCCGACGCCGGACCCAGACTTTGGAATCCGGCCGACCGAGGGCTGCCTGAGGCAGGACAACCCATATGTTATGACTGCAGTTGCATTCTTGAAGGACATCTGTGGTGTTGTCTGTCCTTATTAGCAGGTGGCCTTCATGCAGAAAGAGTCTGAAGGCCTCGATTGCATGTATCACTGCCAGCATTTCCTTTTGGTTTATGTGCATGCGTAGCTCTTTTCGTGACCATATTCCTTGAATGCATCTGCCCTCCATGTGCGCTCCCCATCCGTGGTCTGTGCTGGGGTTGTAATGGTTTGGCTGGCTATTGGTTTGCTGAAGGGCAGACCCCTGTTTGACTGGCTTGCTTGAGCCCACCACAGAAATTCCTTTTGAGGCATGGAATGAGTGGTATCAAAGTTTCTAAGCTGTGACTGTGCCGAGTCCATAAACTCCTTAGGTACCATTGTAGTTTCCTCATATGCAGCCTTGCTTGTGGAATCAGAAGAATGCAAGATGCCATGTAACCCAGGGCCTGCAGGATTTTCCTTGCAGTCAGCTGAGTTTGTCTTGTCAGATTTTTGAAGTAATCCGGTAGTTGTCTGTTTTTCTTCTGTGAGAAAAGCCATTTGGGTGGTTGTGTCTAGATTCGCACCCAGAAAAGTTATTCTTTGGGATGGAACAAGTCTTGATTTGTGAATGTTGACTATATCCCAAGGCCTGAAGTAGGTGTATGGTATACTTCAAGTGTTTTACCAAAGTTTGTTGGCTGTCCGCTTGTATAAGGCAGTCATCCAGATAAGGGTATATTTGAATCCCTTGAAGTTTGCAGTGTTCAATTACTGATGCCAGGCATTTCGTGAATACTCTGGGCGCAGTAGATAAGCCAAAGGGCAATGCTGAGAATTGATAATGCTCTGAACCTGCAAGAAATCTGAGGTGTCTTCTGCAACTTTGTCTGATAGGGACATGCAGGTATGCCTCCTTGAGGTCTAGAGTTACCAGCCAAGACCCCTTGCCCAGCATGGGAAGGAGTTGCTGTAGAGTCAGCATTTTGAATTTTGGCACAATGAGATATGTATTCAGTGTGGACAAATCAAGAATAGGCCTCCATTGTTTTTCTTTTCTTGGAACAAGGAATAGTCTTGAATAAAATCCTTGGCCTTGTTCCGAAAGAGGAACCTTTTCTATAGCTTTCATTTGCATTAAGCTGGAGATTTGTTTCAAAGCCTCTGCCCTTTGATTCGGTGGCAGGTCTGGCATGCCTTTTCTTTTTGGGAATGTGTGAAAATGGAACCTGTATCCTTTGTCTATTATTTGTAGTGTCCCTTTGTCCCTTGTAATACTGTGCCAATTTTCTGAGAATAAAGAAAGCTTTCCGCCCAAAGGTGCTTCCAATTGAGCCCTGGTTGGCGGTGTCAAAGTAAAGTCATTGAGTCTGTCCTTGTGTAGCAGTTGTAGGTCCTGCACTACCTCTCTGGTTGGGAGGCTGCCATTGACGTCCTCTGTAGGAGCCTCTAGCTTGCCCTTTACCTCTGGCACGCCTGTTCTTGCCTCTCTGAAATCTCTCTGTGTCTGGAAAGGACCAATTCTTGGAAGGCCAATTTCTGCTAAATCTTGGTGGTTGGACTTGGAGAAAATCTTTGACTGTTTGTACAGATTTTGCCTTTTCCTCAAATTTCTTTAAGACCTCCTGAGCAGTGGAGCCAAATAACTTTTGCTTTTCCAGTGGAGCATCCAGAAGCTTTGTTTTAACATGGTCTGGCAGTGATTGTTCTTTCAGCCAAGCATGCCTACGTATGACTGCACCTGTCATAGCTGACCTACATGAAGCTTCCAATGCATCATAACCACACTGCAAAAAATGGTTGCTAACCTGTTGTGAGTTATGTACCAGATCCTGAAGTGATTTGTGGTCTAGGGGTTCAGGTGAAGACAGTTTTTTTTTGCAATTCATCTAACAAATATTCTTGGTACTGTATCATATGAAATTGACAATTTAATGCCCTCATAGAAAGAGTAGCAGAAGTATACACTTTTTTACCCCATCTCTCTAAAGCCCTGGACTCCCTTTCAGAGGGGAGTGGATTTTTAGTAGTGGCAGCTGCAACCCATTTAGGGCCCTGGGAAATAGTTTCTGGATCAGCAGAGTGGGCCTTGTAAAGGAAATGATGCAAGTCCGGGAACCCTGTAGTACCTATCGGGTTTGACAGGAGCCGGAGGAAGAGTGTCAGAGGTTATGCTAGACTCAGAGTACACATCATCAATGACATTCAAAACAGGAGTAATAGCCAAAGGTCTATGCTGAGGTAAATGCAAAAAAGTCCTTAATCTCTTCCTGGAGTCAGAGAATTCCTGGCCCTGCCACTGGAAATGCTCTCTCATAGTGTGAAGGGTCTCCCCGAAGGACAGCTCTTCAGGAGGGGAGGCCGAGAGGATAGATTCCTCTGCATCAGAATCCTCGTAGGCCGAAAAAGCCTCCTCCTGGTAGTCCGAGAGAGCAGAGCCATCAGAGGCCTCATCTGAGGAGTGGGGATCAGAGGGCTCAACCCTAGGCCTTTTGTCTAGAGGAGGTTGAGAGCCCCTGTCTGGATGAGGCTGAGAGCCCCTAATTAAGGAAATAAGGTCCTCTGCTAAACTTAGAATCTGTGAACCTGTAGTGGGTCCCTGAGGAATAACCCCGGGAGGCAAAGCTTTTGTGTGTTTAGCAGCCTTAGCCCTGGTGAATGCCTTTATGGACATGGATGCAGGAGGCCTGGCTGCACCACGTGCTGGTGTAGTTTTGTCTAGAGGAATGGTGTCGGAAGTTTCCAGGACAACAGTTTCTGAAGGTAATTCAATAACTGACTCGGTAGGGGCCTCCGGGGCTGAGATTGTCGATTGAGCGGTTTCGGTGATCGGAAGTACCAAGGACTCTGTTTCAGCCGAGACCGAGACACTCGCGGTAGGCCTAGCCGTGGTTTCAGCTGGAACCGCAGCCTGCGTGTGTTGGTCCTTATCCTTCCGTTTCTTGGTTAAATGAGGAGTCGGAGTCTCCGAAGGCATATTGTAAGAGAAACTAGCCCCAAAAAATTCCTCTGCAAACTCCGCCCGACGCCTAAGAGTGCGTCGATTGAAGGAAGCACAGGCTGAACAGGCCGAGATGTCGTGGTCTGGGCCTAGGCAGGGGAGGCAGTAAGAGTGGAAATCCTTATGAGGTATTTGTTTCCCACAAGTTAAGCAATTATTAACTTTATCTGACATCAGCTGGGGCAAGAAAGAGTCCCCAACGGGGTACTTAGCTTTTGAAGTCTTCGGTAGCTGAAATACAGGAGCTGTCCGACCGGCACTTGCGAACTGCTTCTGCTTCGGGCACCACGCGGCAAGAAAGACTGGGGAAGATGGCATCGGCTGATGCTTTTATACCACAGGCGCTCTGACGTTGGGGAAAGGGTGACATCAGCCGACGCCGGACCCAGACTTTGGAATCCGGCCGACCGAAGGGCTGCCTGAGGCAGGACAACCCATATGTGAGGACTGCAGATGCATCCTTGAAGGACATCAGGGAAATACAAACTTTCCTGAAGTGTGTGTGTAAACAGGAATAAGGAGGTAACTGTCCTTCAAATCCAGAGATACCAAAAAGCATGAGGAAGCAAGAGAAGAAAGTGTCTGAAGAGAGCATCCTGAAGAAACTAACCATAAGAAAGGTGTTGAGAAAAGAGAGGTTTAGAACGGGCCTCCACAACCTCTCCTTCTTGGAAACCACAAATATTCTGGAATTAAAAACCCATTTCTGGATAAGACAAGGGAACAGGTTGAACAGCTCCCTGTTCCACCAGATCCCACAGAACTAAAGGACAATGAGGAAAGCTAGCAAGGAGGCGGCTGAGGAAGGCTGGAAAATGGAGGAAGGGACTTTATATTCATAAAAGAATGGTGCTGAATGATGGAGGGAACTCAGGCTCCTGTGCTTTAGCTACTGACAAACAAGAAAGGGAAAGGGTTAGCCTGAGGGGCATCAACTGCATTGTGGCTGCATTTAATGGAATGGCAAGCTACCACAGATTCAGAACTCATAAGAAAAACAGCAGTAGTCTTACTGCTCGAATCAGGCATATCGGGTCAACCCCCCCCCCCCTTCCAGCTAAGAGAAAGGGTCAGTGGATATCTAGTCACGTGGGTCTGATCACCAATGGCCCTAAAAGTCCAAGTAGCAGAAGCAATACACTTTCCCATACAGCTCCATAGCGCAGCTGTCCCTATTAGAAGGTAAAAGCTTGGAAGAGGATAGCAGTTTGGATGGCTTATCTGTGGACATGGGAACAGCAGCAGAATCAGATGAAGGACTTTTATACAAGTACTTATGACCCTCACGTACTTCAAAAAATCTGACTTCTTAGGGGCCAGACAGTCAGAAGCCTGAGAAGCTGCCTTAACTGTATTCAAAACGGCAGCTAAAACAGGACGGGCTGCAGAGGAACTAGGCGAGTCTATCTACAGATACCTGGGAAAAGTCGCACAAAGTATTCCATCATATGGACTACAATATCTCCCAAAGGATAAGTCTTAAAAGAGTCAGGGGACAAAGAACAGTCATCAGACCAAAGGTTCAGGGCAGTGTGGATCTAGGAAGAATAAGTTAAGGATTCTCACCAGAAGTCTCTTAGAACGGGTGGAAGGCCAAAGAGAAGGAAAAGGGATAGACAACCTTGTAGGGGAGTTTCAGGGCCATAATGGCATAAAACAGCCCGAGTAAAGTCCTGCCACTCTGTCAGAACCCTTAGCCACAACAGCCACATGGTTGGTTTTCTGCTTTCTTTAAAGGAACATCTGCTTTAACAAATACAGGAGGATTCAGATCCCTGTCTAGATTCAATGAGGGTACTAGGCGCATCTTCACAGACAAACTTGAGGACTCTCCTCAGGCCCTTCAGGTATAAGCCATGGTTTCCCCACTACATCTGTACCAGACAGATGCACAGCCTTGGTAAACATGCAAGTAAACAGCTCTGTGCCAGCCTCCAACTGGGTTGAGTCAGACAGAACTGGCGTCAGCCCCAGACATTCCTCTGGTTCTTCATCTGACCAAGGGAGACATCCAGTGGAGGACAGACAAAAGCAGGTTCACTACTTTCTTTTTTCTTAAGGTGGAGGACAGACAAAAGCAGGTTCACTACTTTCTTTTTTCTTAAGTGGTAAATGAATTTTGGGATGGACAGATTCAGCCATGGTACTCCAAGTCAAAAGCTTCAGACACGGATTTTTCCAAATGCTATCCTCAGCAGGATATCAAAAGAGTAAAGAACATTGCAACAGTGATAAGGACATTATATGAAACTAGCTAAACAAAATAGACCTATTCAAATTTTAGTAAATCCGTAACATTCAGAACTCTTCAAAAACAAAGTAACAATACTACACTTATCATAACACACACAGATATCAAAGTATAAAATTTAACAAACACCTTAGATTTTCCCCAGACATAAATTAACAAATATTGCCATTAGGCGGAAAAGGACTTTAAGCAATTCAGGTGATAATGCCAAGGACATAACACCCTTTACTGTTGCTTGTACTGAACTCCACACAAAAAACTACAATTAGCACACAGAGCACAACTGTACCACAACGGGGGGAAAATAGAAGTTATGTTCTTACCATAACGTTCCATGTTAGTTGTCTTCTTCTCGCCTTCTTTCTTGCTGGATGGGTTCGGAGCCGATCCTCAGCTCCGACTCGGCCACTCTAAAAGCTCGAGAGTTGGTTCCACCGGCTCGAGGCTCCCCTTATATCCCACAATGCTAGGCGGTAATACCTCAGATCTCGCTTGTAAGCTAGGCCCAGCCAGGAAGAAATCCAGAAACACCGGAAAGGGGAAACCCACCTCTATAAAATGACAGAAGGAAGGTGACCTAAAACCTGAAGGAGGAATATATACATAGTACAGTATATACATATATACAAATAGAGGTGGTAGGAAGAAAAGGTCACAATTAAACTCCTCTAGGTCTGTCCAGGCTAGGGGGAAGGAGGGTGGGACGCAAGAAAGAAGGCGAGAAGAAGACAACTAACATGGAGCGTTATGGTAAGAACATAACTTCTATATGTTAAGTTGTCCATCTCGCCTTCATTCTTGCTGGATGGGACCGCGTCCCTAGCACCTTGTCCCGGGTGGCCTATCGGAACAGACTCTTGAGTACAGTGGAACCAAAGTTAGCTCTGTGTCTAGAAGCTAAGTCCAACTTATGAGAAATGAAAGTGTGAGGAGTAGCCCATGTAGCTGCTGCACAAATCGTATCAATAGGCAGCCTGTCTTGGAAAGCTATAGAAGTAGCCAATGCTCTAGTTGAATGAGCCTTAGGTTTGTTAGGTAACTTTTGATGCCTAATCTCATACACAAAGGAAATCAAGGATGTAAGCCATCTGGAGTGATACTTCGAAACTGGAAGGCCCTTTCTGCCTTCTGCATAAGAAACAAACAATTGGTCAGCCTTTCTGGTCTGTTTGGTCCTATCCAAATAATACCTTAATTGTCGATGAACATCTAGCCAATGTCATTTTTGTTCAGACCTGTTAGAATAGTTAGGAAAAAACACAGGAAGGTCAATGTTTTGATTTAGGTTTGTCGCAGAGGCTACTTTGGGTAAAAAGGATGGGTTGGTCCGTAAGGATACCCTATCCTTATGAAACAAAAGATATGGTGATCGACTGCAGAGTGCATGACTCTTCTAGCCAAAGTAATGGCTACCAAAAAGAGTGTTTTCCAGGATAGCAATTTCATTGAACAGGAAGCTGCAAGTTCAAAAGGGGGAAGAATCAAAGATGTGAGAACTAAGTTAAGGTCCCAAGAAGGAGGAGGATTTCTTATAGGAGGCTTGAGAAGAAAAACTCCCTTCAAAAAGGCTTTGCAAAGCTTGTGAGACATGATGGCAGAATCCAAGATTCCCACATGAAAGTTAGATATAGCTGCCAATTGAACCTTAAGAGTAGAAGGAGACAAACCTGCGTGGAATAGTTCGGCTAAAAAATCAAGGACCGATTGAATGGGAGCAGTGAAAGGATCTATGTCCCTTCCTTGTGCCCAATAAGAGAAACGTTTCCACTTACTAAGATAAATCTTCCGAGTGGAGGATTTATGGGAAGCTATTAAAATATCTCGAACTGAGTGAGATATTAGAGGAAGCCTGGCTAGGGTCGGAATTGGAGGAACCAAGCAGTGAGGTTCAGGGAGGGAAGGGAGCGATGTAACTGACCCGACTGATGGGTCAAAAGATCTGGAACTAGGTCCAGATGCCAGGGCTGCTCCAACAGAAAGTGGTGCAGAAAAGGGAACCAAACCTGTCGAGGCCAGTAAGGGGCAATGAGGATCAAGGAAGCTTTCTGAGCGATGGCTTTCTGTATCACTTGAGAAATTAGTGGGAAGGGAGGAAATGCATACAGAAGTCCCCGGGGCCAAACTTGGACTAGAACGTCTCTGCTGGGATGGCCTGATAGAGGAAAGAGGGTGAAATAATCTCTGCACTTGCTGTTTTGGGGAGTAGCAAAAAGGTCGCAGCAAGGCTGGCCCCACTTCAGAAAATTTTTTTTCAATATTGAATTTTTCAGAGACCACTCGTGAGGCATGAGAATAGCTCTGCTCAATTTGTCCGCAATGACATTGGACTTCCAGGGGATGTGCGTTGCTATCAGAAACCGCTGAGAAGAAATCGCCCATTGTCACAGTCTGAGTGCCTCTCGACATAGGGGGTAGGATCTGGTTCCACCTTGTTTGTTGATATACCAATATACCACACTACAGACATGTTGTCCGTCTGTATTGCTATCGTTCCCATCGGAAGAGAGTCTTGAAGAGCTTGCAACGCTAAAAGCACTGCTCTCATCTCTAGAACATTTATATGCAAGTGGCGTTCGTAAGGTTGCCATATGCCTTGGACTGTCCTGCCCTGATAATGCCCCCCCACCCGATCAGGGAGGCGTCCGTCGTCAGAGTAGCAACCGGAGGGGGAGGGACAAAGGGTCTTCCTAAGAAGAGCTGGGGGGAAGAAATCCACCAAAGAAGATGATTCCTGCATGCTTGCGTTATCACAATGGTGTGGGACATCGGAAGTTGTTGGTATGACCATTGTGTGAAGAGCATCCATTGTAAGATTCTCATGTGAAATCTGGCTAATAGAAGTAGAGGGACAGCAGCTGCCATTATCCCCAGTACTTTCAGGACCAGTCTGACTTTGATTCTGTTGCTGTGGAAAAGAGAGACTAGTTTGTGTATGTCTGCTATCCTTTGGTCTGTGAGTCTCGCTGACATGCTGACTGTGTCTAGATTTGCACCTATGAAGGTAATAGCACGACAAGGCGACAAAACAGACTTTTCGCAATTTATTGAGATACCTAGCTTTCGAAATATGCGAAAAGTGTAGTCTCTGGCAAGTAGTAGCAGATGCTTGATGGGAGCTGTAAGGAGCCAGTCGTCTAAGTATGGAAACACCTGGAATCCTTGACGTCTCAGGTGAGAGGCAACCACTGCCATGCATTTGGTAAACACCCGGGGGGGCTGTCGTGAGTCCAAAGGGCAGGGCTCTGAATTGAAAGTGACTGGTTCCCAGCCTGAAGCGGAGGAATCTCCTGGAGCGTCTGTTCATTTTTATATGATAGTACGCATCCTGGAGGTCTATAGAGCACATCCAGTTTTCCTTCCCCAATAGGGGTAGGATGGATTGCAACGTGACAATCCGAAATCTTGTTTTCTTGACAGACTTGTTCAAGATGCTGAGATCAAAAGGGCCTCCAGTCCCTGTTTTCTTTCGAACCAAAAAGAATTTGGAGTAGATTCCGGATCCTTGCTGGTCTGCTGGAACTGGCTGAATGGCTCTTTTTGCAAGCAACTTTGATATTTTTAATGCTGCCTGTTCCCTTTGAGTGGGTGGAACATCTGGAAGGGACTTTTTTGATTGATTTGGAATGCGAAAGAACGGAATGGAATAGCCTTCGGAAATGATGGACTGTACCCACTTGTCTTGAGTTAGAGATCGCCAGGCTTCTGGGTACAGTGATAGTCTTCCCCCGACTGCCGCCGAAGGTGGACAGTCGGGCAACACCTCAGGGATGCTGAAAGGGCTTATCGGAAAAAGTTTCTCGATTGCCCTGGTTTTGCGGACCCCCCCTGCCTCTAGGGCGGCGTCTACCATTATTGTTCCCCCCTCTGCCTCTAGAGGGGAACCGACTCTGCGTCAGACAAGGCCCCTTGAGATTGCTTGCGGAACCACATCTTTCCACTTTTCTGGCCCTTGGGGTAAGGCCTAGAAGGAGTAGAAAAACAGACTCCGACGGCAGAAAGAGTTTTGCCATCAGTCTCGCACCTTGTCAGGGTTTCTTTCACTTGAGGACCAAAAAGGGACGATCCATCAAACGGGGAATTAGTGAAAGACATCTTAAAGGGTCCATAAATTGCATAGCCGCATCCAGGCATGCCGGTAAGGCCACACCTGTACCTGCGGCTCTGCTCGCTCCATCAGCCGCATATGAAAGAAGGCATGGAGGAGTTAGCTATCGAATTGAGGGTAGCCAGCTGAGCGTTCATCTTATCCTGAAAACCCGCAGCTGTTGGATCCTTTAACATCTCACTCGCTTCCTTGATCAAGTCTCTTTGAAGGCGAGTGAAATGACAGAGGTAGTTCAGCGAATGCATTGAAAAGGTCGCTGACCGAAAACATCGCTTCCGTACCTGTCCATAGACCTAGATTCCTTGTTAGGGGATGGACAGGCACTGAAGGATCAGCTAGTTCCTTCTTGGTGGCAGCAGCTACCACCATAGCATCCACAGAAACTCCTTTAGTCAGAAATTGTTTGTCTGCTGGTGCTGTAATAAACTTTGAAGGTCTCCTGGGGTGGGGTCCACAGAGTCAGGAGCCGTCCAAGCCTTTGCTACCACCTGCATAAGGGGTCAAGGGGGACACCCAGGAGGTGGAAGAGGCGAGAGCAGCGCCTCAAGATACACAGATTCATCCTCCGAAGGGTTAAGGGCTGGCCAATTCCCCTCTGTTTTAAGATCTCCAGGATGTCTGCAAAGGAGACATCTTCAGAGGGGAGCAGGGGAACCTTCAGAATCCTCTAAATCCGTGTCAGAGGTGACAGACTCAGGTGAGTATGTGCTTCCTCTTGCACTTTCTCTTCCTAGGGGCTCCCTGCCAATTCAGGAGAGGCCTCGGAAGAGGATGAGATCCCACAGGGGATTCTTGAGGAGCTGGCTCTCTGCGGTCTGGGATGAGGGAGTGAGTAGAAATTACCTGAGGCACCGAGGAGGGAGGCGGACGGAGCCAACTGTGGAGTTGAACCAGGTTCCAACACACTCCGCATGACCTCGAAGCACCCCTGTCAGGCAGAGCCAGAGGTCTCCGCTCCAAAAGCTGAAAACCTCCCTCGGCACCGACAGTGATGGCTCGAGGCCGATGTCGGAGCCGAACTCACCAGCCAAAGCACCGAGAGGAGGCGGGTCGGACAAGGGTCCGATGCCACTCACCCCCTCGGAGCAGACAAGGGAAGTCCGGCGCCGAGATTCTTCCAATGAAGAAAACGGAGCAGACGACGGCGCCGAAGACAATTGTATCGGCTCCGACGCTGCCACAGTCTCGGGTCCGAAACACCCCGGCTCCGAACTCAAAGGAGTCGGAGGAGGAACATTTTGAGAAATAGGATTAAGCATCGACTGCTGAGTCGGGCTCTGAAGCATTTGGGCCAGTGCCTCAGACTTAAGAAGTCGACTCACTACCCTCTGAAGGTCATGGTCTGAAAGTCTCGACGACCTAGAGGAGTGAGATCTATGGCTCCGTTCAGACAGCAAGGGAGATGCTGGAGCCGAATGAACGGAGCCAAGAGACTGTGACCTAGACCTCTTCCTAGTTGTCGGTTCCGATAATCTTATCGGAGCAGACTCAGTGATTTCCAACACCTCGGCTCCGGCCGGAGCCGAGGGAACCGAAGAAATAATAGTTCGAGTCTCATCGGCTCCAGCCGGAGCCGATGTAGTAGAACCGAAGCCTTAGGTGTCGACTCAGAAGCTGGAGCCGACGACCTAGAAGGCTTAGAGGGTTTGCCCGAAGAAAGAGTCGGGGGACCCTCAGGTTTTAATAAGCCTCGTAAAATAAGCTTATTTTTTCTTTCCTGCAGGACTCTGGGGCTGAAGCCATGGCATACAGCACAAGAGTCCTGCAGGTGTAAAGGTCCCAGGCAGTACACACAAGAGGTGTGACCGTCTGTCAGACATTTTCTGACAGCACGAGTCACACTTCTTGAAGCCTGAGACCTTTGAATCCTTGGACATTTTCAAGGAAAAAAAAATGTGTAACCACCACCCAAACACAAACACACCGATTACACTATCCAGTAAAGTAAAGTTTAAACTAAGTTAAAACTAATAAGTTTAGTTAGTTTAGTTTTTTTTTTTTTTTTTTTTTTTTTTTATATCCCTACAACAAAACACATACACTCCACTATTAGGGATTGAAGGGCCTGAAGGCCTAAAGAAAGAACTTATACGTTCTTGAGGTAAAAAGGGGATAAAAAGGTAGAAAAGGATCAAAATCCACTAAACTAAGGGAATAATGAGAAAAAACTAAGTTAAAGGGGTTTAAAATAACTATTAGACTGATCTAATGAACTGACCTGAAGCCAGTAGAAAACAACACACCTCGATCGCTGTAGCGGCAAACGAGATCTGAGGTATTACCGCCTAGCATTGTGGGATATAAGCGGAGCCTCGAGCCGGTGGAACCAACTCTCGAGCTTTTAGAGTGGCCGAGTCGGAGCCGAGGATCGGCTCCGAACCCATCCAGCAAGAATGAAGGCGAGATGGACAACTTAACATAAAGACCATCACTCCAAGCTCTACTATTAAACTGTTATTCATCACTTCACATGAAACTCCAGCACAGCTTTTGATAGAGCATAGGGAATGGTGTGATACCTGCAAAGCTCTCCTTTCCCTAAAGTAATATAGGAAAAAGCTTTTGCAAAGCAGCACCTACCAACCTGGAATTCAATGCTACAAAAGATTTGCACACTCAATTTAAATAACTTCAAGGAGACACTACTGTATTATCTTGCCAATGAATGCAAGTGTTCCCATCTTGAAACAGGCATGCTCTAACCCAAAGTAGCATATACAAATACATACAATTTCTAGGCATCATTAACCACCTTATGACTACATACTTACTGAATAACTGCATACACTACAGAAACTAAACTTAGAAGTTAAATTGGCTATTTAACTATGCTCACTAATGGAAAATAATCCTTCATGAATGACACTAACCTATCAAGGGTTTAGTGCTTAAAATCCAATGTAGCAGTTACTTAAAACTGGACATCATGATTTATCAAGTGTATAGTGTGCTACTGCAACATTACGTACTGCTCAGTGGCAATGTTTATTAATGTTCATGTGGCCTGGGTTGTGGTCTGTGGGCCAGCCTAAACAAAAAAAATGTACAGAGGCTTTTGCTTGACAGTGTGAGAGACCAGTACATTTTCTCTGCTGAGTTTACAGATACAGTACAGTTTTGTACCTACCATAAATGTAGATGTTCTAGTGCTCATACAGCTGCAGTCATTACAGATGGGTTATCCTGCCTTCAGGCGGGTCCCTCGGTCGGCCGAATTCCAAAGTCTAGGTCCGGCGTCGGTTGTCATCGCTTCTTCCCTGACGTCAGTGCGGCAGGGGTATAAAAGAGGCAGCCAACGCCATTTTCTTCAGTTTTTCTTACCCCAGATGTCAGGTGTCCCCAGAAGGAAGGCAAACAATGTTATGCAAAGATGCAATGTTGATAAATCAAAAAACAGTAGTTGCAAGCAAATACACCATAAAAGAATACCCCAAAGAGGTTATATGAAAAGGTGTTTGTCATAAGGCCTGTCCTAAGAGGGGATGGAGGGAGGGAAACCTGGACTGCAGCTGTACGAGCACTAGAACATCTACATTTATGGTAGGTACAAAACTGTACTATGTTCATCGTGCATACAGCTGCAATCATTACAGATGGGTAGAATCCCAAAGCTAAGTAAGGGTGGTAGGCACTAAGTGGAACTAGGAGGGGCTAGGATGCCCTGCAGGACTGCTGTGGCAAAGCCCGCTCTAGATTTACAGTATAGTGGGAGGTGATAGTGCTTGGAGAAAATGTGCACTGAACTCCAGGTGGCTGCTTCCAAAATGTCCTTGGTAGGGACCCCCCTGAGGAAGGCTGCAGAGGTAGCTGTGGCTCTAGTGGAGTGGGATCTGATGCATGCAGGCACAATTTTTCCATGAAATGAGTAACAAAAGCGTATGCAATGGGCTATCCATTTTGAAATTGTCTGTTTGGAAATAGCCTTTTTCTTGAGCACCTGCAGCATAGGACACAAAGAGATGCTCAGATTTCCTGAATGGCTTTGTCCTGTCCAAATAGTAATGACGTTGTCTGTGAATGTCCAAGGAATGTAGCAGTCTTTCCCCTTTGTTTTGTGGATTAGGATAAAAAGGTAGATAAGTAGATAGTCTGATTTAAAGCTACACTGGATACTACCTTTGGCATAAAGGTAGGGTTGGTTCGTAAGGAAACTCTGCCCTGATGGAAAATGATGAATGGTTCCACAGCCATGAGGGCCTGTAGCTCCGAAACCCTGCGTGCTGAGGTGATAGCCAGAAGAAAGGCTGTTTTCCATGACAAGTATTGTAGGTCTGTTGAAGAAGCTGGCTCGAAGGGAGGAAGGGTCAGCTTTTCCAATACGAAGTTGAGGTCCCAAGCAGGGACCGGTAGTTTCCTTGGGGGTTTTATATTCTTTGCCCCTCTGAGGAACTGTCTTAACAGAGGATGAGAGAATAAAGGAGGATCTGTGTTGTATTGTGCAGAAATGGCTGAAGCATGGATCTTGATGGAGGAGAAGGAAAGTCCATTGTTTAACATCTCAGCTAGGTACTGTAAAATTTGAGGTATATTTATTACCCAAGGATTCTGTCCCTTTTCTTGATTCCAGGCACAAAATCATTTCCATTTGGCGGAGTAGGCTTTTCTAGTAGAAGGTCTTCTGGCCTCCAAGATGACATCCAGCACCTCCTTGGAGAGGAGAATCTGTTGGGAAATCAAGGAATTCTCCATGCAGCTAGATTTAGGGTTTTGAGATGACTGTGAAGGGTCTTGTAGTTGTGCTGGGACAACACAAGAGGGACTAGAGGTAGGGTCCATGGTGGGGAATGTGTCAGACTCTTCAGGAGCGGATAACCCGTGTTGTCTTGGCCAGTCTGGAGCAATGAGAATCATTTTCGGCCTCTCTGCTCTGGCTTTTAATAGAACTTTGGGCAGCAGAGGAAGAGGCGGAAAGGCATAGACTGTCAATGTTGCCCAATTGAAGGAAAGTGCGTCCACTTTCCAGGCCTGTGGATGATAGGTCCTTGAACAAAATTTTTTCAACTGGCAATTTCTGTGGGTAGCAAAGAGATCTAGGTCTGGCTGTCCCCATGCCCGAGTTATCTTTGTGAAAACTTGATGATGCAACCTCCATTCGTGAGGATCTTTCATATTTCTGCTTAGGTTGTCTGCCAGTGTGTTTTCCTTCCCTGGCAGGAATTGTGCCTGTAGTTGAATTTGCAATTCCAGTGCTGTGTTCCATAGGGTCATGGCTTGCCTGCACAGGGGGTATGAATGAGTTCCCCCCTGTTTGTTTATATACCACATCACTGTGGTGTTGTCTGTCCTTAATAGCTGGCCTGGATGCAGTAGGTCTTTGAAGGTCATAATAGCATTTTGCACGGCTAGCATTTCCTTCTGGTTGATGTGAAGGTGCTTCTCTTTTCGGGTCCATTTTCCCTGAATGCACTGATCTGTCATGTGTGCTCCCCAGGCGTAGTCCGAGGCGTCTGTTGTGATGATTTGAGTTGCTTGAGGTACACAGAAAGGAAGACCTGTGTTTCTTTGGCAAGCATGAGCCCACCACAAAAATTCCTTTTGAAGGCATGGAATGAGTGGTATAATTGCTTCCAAGTTGTGGCTGTGTTGAGACCATAAGGTTTTTAGGTACCATTGAAGTTTCCTCATATGCAGCTTTGCACATGGGATTAGTAGAATGCAAGATGCCATGAATCCCAGAGCCTGCAGGACTTTCCTTGCAGTTAGCCTGGTGAAAGTTGCCATTTTTCTGAAGTATTGAGACAGTAGCCCTTGTTTGTCTGGCGTGAGGTAGGCCATCTGGGTGGTTGTATTCAAGCTGGCACCCAGGAAAATTATTTGCTGAGAGGGCATTAGTTTTCATTTCTTTTTGTTGACTGTGTATCCCAGGAAGTTCAACAGTTTTATTACAAACGCCAGGTGCTGCAGTAGTATGTCCTTGCTGTCCTCTTGGATTAGGCAGTCGTCCGGATATGGGTAGATTTGTATCCCTTGTAGTCTGCAGAAGGCGATTACTGATGCCAGGCATTTCGTAAACACTCTGGGCGCAGTAGATAAGCCAAAGGGCAATGTAGAGAATTGGTAATGGGTTGAACCTGCAAGAAAATCTGAGGCATCTTCTGCAATCTTGTCTGATAGGGACATGCAGGTATGCCTCCCTTGAGGTCCAATATTACCAGCCAAGACTCCTTGCCCAGCATGGGAAGAAGCTGCTGTAATGTGAGCATCTTGAATTTTGGCACCTGTAGATATGTGTTTAGGATGGATAGGTCTAAGATAGGTCTCCAATCTTTGTCTTTCCTTGGTACCAGGAATAGTCTGGAATAAAACCCTTGACCTTGTTCTTTTGCAGGTACCTCTTGGATTGATTTCATGTCCATGAGAGCTGAAATTTGTTTTTGTGCCTCTGCCCTTTGATTTTGTGGCAGGTTTGGCATGCCTCTCATTTTTGGAAGGGTGTGAAAGTGGAATCTGTAGCCTCTGTCTATAATGTCCAGAATCCATTTGTCTTTTGTAACAATATGCCAATTTTTTGAAAATGTCAGTTTTCCGCCCAAAGGTGCTGCCATTAAAGCTTTGCTTGGCAGGTGTAGGGGGAAGTCATTGTGTCTGTTTTCTAAAAGACTGTGATCTATCTTCTCCACCTCTTGGGGTTGGTGCTTGCCACTGTCTGGCTCTGAAAGATCCTTGAGGTTGCCCTCTACCCCTTGAGTGTCTGTATCTGCCCCTTTGAGGTCTGTCCGTGGCTGGAAAGGACCAATTTTTTGAAGGCCAGTTTCTGCTGAAACGTGGAGGTTGTACCTGCAGGAAATCTTTCACTGTTTGCATTGATTTCGCTTTTTCCTCCATTTTCTTTAGTACCTCCTCAGCTTTAACAGCAAACAATACATCTTTCTGAAGAGGTGCATCTAATAATTTAGCTTTGACATGATCTGGTAATGTTTGCTCTTTGAGCCAAGCATGCCTACGTATAACAGACCCCGTAACAGCAGCTCTACATGAGGCCTCTAAAGCATCAAAACCACACTGCAAGGTATGTTTACCCACTTGCTTTGCACCATGCAACAAATCCTGCAACTCTTTTAAATCTGGTTGTTCTGGTTGTGTCATCTTGTTTTTCAGCTGAGATATCAAAAACTGTTGATACTTTAACATATGGAACTGACAGTTTAATGCCCTCGTGGTTAAAGTGGCGAGGTGTACACCTTTTTCCCCCACCTTTCTAAAGCTCTGGAATCTCTCTGAAGGTAATGGGTTTTTAGCAGTAGAGGCCTTAATTCCCTTGGGACCCTGTGAAATTGATTCTGGGTCAGCAGTATGGCTTTTATATAGGAACTGGTGAGAATCAGGAACCCGGTAATACCTGTCTGGTTTAACAGGAGCTGGAGGCAAAAAATCTGGATTAAGGCTGGCTTCTGTGTACACATTATCCAATATATCTAAAACAGGAGGGATAGCCAGGGGCCTATGCTGGGGGAGTAGAAGAAATTCCCTGAGCCTTTTCTTGGAATCTGAGTAATCTTGGCCTTCCCAGTGAAAGTGTTCCCTCAATGTATGCAGGGTTTCCCCAAAAGAGAAGTCCTCGGGGGGGGGGGGGGGTGAGGGAATAGACTCCTCTGCATCAGAGTCTTCGAATGGAAAATAGGCATAATCCTGGTCCTCAGATAATTCTGAGGTAATAGAAGCTTGATATGAGGAAGGACAGTCTTCCTCTAATCTGGGCCTTTTGTCAGAGGGGGGTTGAGAATCCCTGATAAGAGTAATCAAATCCTCAGCCATTTTAAACATCTGTTTTTTAGGCATGGTGCCTTGAGAGGGGGTCTGAGGAACCTGTTTTTTGGTTTTCATGGCTGCTTTAGATTTAGTGAAGGCTTTAATAGAGAAGGAGGAAGGCCTGAAGATCCCTTGAGAAATGGCAGGCCTGTCTAAATTCTGGGTTTCCCCGCCAGGAGTGGCGTCGGTATCTGTAGTAGGAATGGGGGCCGAGGAGCCTGCGACCTTGGGTACTGAAGACACCGGTAATGTAGTGTCATCGGTACTCAGGGGCTGCGTAGGCGCCTCGCTGAGAACCAGAGAACCGGTAGTTGGCCTTAGCGTGGTTTCAGTAGATGGTGCGGACCTCGTATGTCAGTCCTTATCTTTGCGTTTTTTGCTCAAAACTGGAGTCGGAGTATCCAACATAATATAATTAAATTTTTTGCCAAAAAAAGTGAAGGGCGAACTCTGCCCAACGCTTAATACTGCGCTTGTTGAATCTAGCACAAAAACGGCAGGCCGAGACGTCGTGGTCTGGGCCTAAGCAAGGTATACAGAAAGAGTGGACATCCTTATGCGGTATTTGCTTCCCACATGAAATGCAATTAACTTTTTCTGACATCGGTCTGAGGCAAGAAAAGTTTCCCCAACGGGGTACTTAGCTTTCAAGAAGACTTCGGCTGAAATACTTTTGTAAATCTCAGGAGCTGGCCGAACTGCTTCTGCTTCGGGCACCACGCGGCAAGAAAGACTGGAGAAAATGGCGTTGGCTGCCTCTTTTATACCCCTGCCGCACTGATGTCAGGGAAGAAGCGACGACAACCGACGCCGGACCTAGACTTTGGAATTCAGCCGACCGAAGACCCGCCTGACGGCAGGATAACCCATCTGTAATGACTGCAGCTGTATGCACGATGAACATCAGAATTTTTTTAAGGATGAGAATACAAGGTCTGTCAAAGACACTGCAATAAAAGGTAGCCTGGTGAATTCTCTAAGATAAAAGATAAATCTCATATGGGAACAGGTTTCTGACTGGTGACCTCACATAGGTTCTTGGTAAGAAGGCCACAGCCTTACTGAACTTAAGAGAAGACAGGGGTGCAGACTAACCTTGAATGGATGTTGGAGACTGAATTCCATGTATACTCTGACACTGGAAAAGCTGAGGCAATTATCAAGTAACCCAGGCAGGGACTCTAGGACTGGAGGGATAGAATGTGCTCAAGGCCTCTAGCTTCAGCCTGTTCAGAGATATGTACTCAACTGTCCTTGTACGTTTTTCTGGTGGCAAACTTTTGAGGAAAATAACAACTGTATGAAAAAATTCTGGGTTGCTGGCTGTGACTGGAACCAGAAAAGCCAAGGGAATAGTTTCAGAGAGTTCTCTTAGTGCAGTTTGTCTAGGGGGTGACTTATCAGCATCTGAAGGTTGACTTAGAATATGACTTTTTCAAAGTACAGAAGGCCGAAATTACTAATGAGGATCATCCTGGCCTGTTGCTTTTACCTTCTGGATGAATATGGTCATCAACAGGTGGTGTCAGAAAGCTTACAGCAGATTGGGAGACCATGGACCTACTAGGGTGTACCCTGAATATTTAAATCAGCCTCTTGGTTTTTGTTTGGGTTAGGAACCAGATGAAAAGGTAATATCTGTTTAGACTGTTGACCAGAGAAATGACTTTTCCTGGGATGTCCGCAATCTGTTGTTGGATACCGCATTATGGAAGAGGAAGCAATACTTGTCTTCTCAGTATTCCAATTTATAAGCCTGTTGCATCTGTCCAGCAAAGGAATTCTGTGTGTTTTAGAACAGGAATTCTCAGCTAAGGCAAATCCCTGGACTAAGCCCACATGATTAGTTACCACTGAGCATTCCTCATATGAATTCTTGCATTAATTGCATTAAGGACCATCAGAATTCAAGTAATACATCCAAGAGCTTCGAGGAATGACCTTGCTGTGATGTGATGTTTTTCTGCCGACAGACATCTTTTAGGACAGTATGAATCACAGTTCATTTACCTTGAGAAGGGAAAGCCTTTATTACCTTTAAATATGTCTGCCACTACAAAAAGTTGATGTCTAAAGGGTTAGAGAAAACATTTTATAATTTGCTATCATCTCCAAGGATTGAAAGAATACAAAAGAAACATGTGTTGATGATAAAGATAAATTTGAAAGGAAGTGGTCAGCATCTGATTGCCTTTAAGACTGTCACTGGCATTAGGACTGTAATGCAGACAACTTTATGGAATTCTGATGCCATCCCCTTACAATCGCCCATCACTCCTCTCTCTCATATTTTTCAGTTACATAACTGAGCTAAGGGAAGAAAAAGGCAAGGAAACAAGCCAAAACTCCAGAAAGACACAATGGTGAGAGGGTACATTACCAAAGATGGACATTCTTACATATCCATCATTACATAAAAACACAGGCGACCTCCTAAATCCGTTTGAACACAGTCATGTGATATATCATAAAGCAATTGTTTGGGTCAGGGACCCACTCCTTACATAATATGGTGATTGGTAGTTCTGGCTTAGGATATTTCCCAGGAGTCAAGACAGCTTCCAACCCATCACAAGAAATATGTTCCG